>NW_027861648.1:0-255 GCF_054177405.1 Leptonychotes weddellii
CTCTCATTCTCTCTGTCTCAAATAAATAAATAAAAATCTTTAAAAAAAAAAAAAATTAAATAAATAAATAAAAAGAAAATTTAAAAAAATAAAAGGAAATGATTTAGAAAATAAGTAAATTAAATTTAAATTTAATCTTAAAAAGTGGAATAATTTTAAATAACAAGAAAGAGTGGTCAGGCTAATTTCCAGCATGTAAGAGTAAATTTTATAGTTTTATTGCTGTTTTACAAAGTGCCAGAATTGTGAGCAAAA
>NW_027861649.1:0-255 GCF_054177405.1 Leptonychotes weddellii
ATAAATAAAATAAAATCTTTAAAAAAAAAAAAAAAGAAATAAACATTGCTTCTTGTTATTTCTGCAGTAGTACAGATGTTATATAATAGTATATCATCACTAAAAGATACAGCTTCTAATTAGTCAGCTCTTTTATTATTAAAACAAATATGCTCTTAAAAAATACATTCTCTGCACAATGCTTCGTAAAAAAATGTTTCGTGGCAGTATGAGTCATTTTTTTTGCTATGTGTTAGGCAACTAAATGGTGATAAG
>NW_027861650.1:0-1901 GCF_054177405.1 Leptonychotes weddellii
AATACTATTAGTAATAAAATATTTTCTCTTCTTCACTGGTATTAGATTTAATTTGCCACTGAGACAAGAAGGAAATGGGCACTGTATCTCCCAGATGTCCTTCAGGACATTCCACAGCGGCGCTAAAGAAGAGGAAGCTGTAGTTTCTATGAACCTTTGTGTTGCAAAGTTAAATGGGTTTCTTCACTGAAACAACCCAAGCTGACTGCCTTCCGAGACACCTAATCATTATCATAGGCAAACTTCAAATCTCAAGCACTTTTCTAGTGCTTTCAAAATCCGAAATTAGTCAAACATACAAAGATAACTTTAGTGCTTTAAAGGTTGACAAAAAAAGGTGCAAAAATGAAGAAAAAAAATAAAATCTCACACCTTTTCTTTTGCGAGCCTCTGCGCATTTGGAGTTTGGGCACCAGGAAGATTTGTAGAATAATGACTGTTTTATTTTTATTTTATTTTTTTAAGATTTTATTTATTTGACAGAGAGAGACACAGCGAGAGAGGGAACACAAGCAGGGGGAGTGGGAGAGGGAGAAGCAGACTTCCCGCGGAGCAGGGAGCCCGATGCGGGGCTCGATCCCAGGACCCAGGGACCATGACCCGAGCTGAAGGCAGACGCCTAACGACTGAGCCACCCAGGCGCCCCAATGACTGTTTTAATAGGCCTTTCAGAATGTGCTGGGGAGCCAAGCCATCTTAGAAGAGATGGTGAACATCTGAGCCAGCTGCTTAATTAAAGGTGCAGGAGTGTGCGGTTCTGAATCTGATAATCCCAAGGCCAATCGATGCACACAGAAGCTATTAACCCGCAGAGCAGGGCACGTTGCCAAATAGCTCCCCTAGAAAAGGAGAGAATTCTGAGCCATAAGAATGGGACTGCTGTTGACCCGTTAAGGTAAAAAGGCATTCGATGTCTGCTTAGTCACCAGGGCTGGCTTGGGAAGGAGGAATGTGACTACCGGCCATCAATGGGCACCCGCCTAACTCACGAGCTTGTCGTGCACACGCCGTCTGCCTGTTACATCCTCGTTTGAGTTTCCAGTTGCCTCTGTTTTAACACACAACCACAAACCTAGTGGCTTAAAACAACACCAATCTATTCGCTCTCACTTCTGGAGGTCAGAGTCCAAAATCAAGGCATTGGCAAGGCACATTCTTTGGGAGGCTTCAGGGCAGAATCTGTTCCCTTGCCTTCTCAAGCTTCTGGAAGCCACCTGCATTACACTGCTTGTGGCCCCTTCCCAGCCCCTATCCCACCTGTCACCTCCCCGCTGCCTCTTTATCCCAATGCATCCAGCTGCAGGTCAGTTCTTCCTCTGAGCCTCCCTTCCAGAGGGACCTGTGTAGTCACATGCACACGGGTGGTGAGGGCAGCCTCCTTGCCTCCCATCCTTAACCATCCCAGCAAAGTCCCATTTACCACCTGCGTTGACATTCACAGGGTCTGGAATTAACGATGTGGGCATCTTGGGGGGGGTATTAATTAACCATATTGTCTTCAGAAGAGAAGATAGAAACCAGGCATGAGTCCTCCCATTCCAGAAAGGGCTCTCCGCTTGGAAAAAGCACTGGTTTTGCTGTGCCTTTTATTTCAATTTCTCGGTAATGCCTACCCTTTTCCAGAATACGGTTCATCTAGTGCCTGTGTTATCAACATCCAAGTCCTCTCTTGGGTGTGTGCACAGTGCACACAGCCATCTGGGTGGCGGGGGCCAGGGCAGCCCCATGGCCAGCTGAGTACCCTGCCTCCCAGCGCGGGCGCAGCAAATGGCGAGGAAGACCTTGCTGGGATCATCTGAAGAACGGAGGCTCGCAGAGAAGACTCACGTGTCTGTGGGAATTACGTCCTCATCAAACCTGCTTCAGAGGCACAGACATTCTTCGTGCTTCCCAGATTGGGA
>NW_027861651.1:0-255 GCF_054177405.1 Leptonychotes weddellii
ACATCACCGTATTTTTTGATGCCACCACAGTAGTATGAAGGTACTATTAGCCTGATTGTGGTGTCACCTAGCACAAGACACCAAATTTCTGGGCTAGGATGAGGGCAGTAAGAATAGGGCCAATGGCCCGGGAGCTTTGAAAGACCTGCTGAAGGACGAATCAACACTAGTGACTGATTGCAACTATCGAAGGAAAGACATAAAAAATCAGGATGTCTAAGATTTCCACCCTGGGCCACAGGGGAAAATGAGAAC
>NW_027861652.1:0-255 GCF_054177405.1 Leptonychotes weddellii
AGTCTGTTGCTCATACGTAGGGGATTCAATAGTCCTGATCTTCAGACCTTCAAAAGGTTCTTAGAGAATGAAAAATAAAAATGGAATTACAACTTTATATCTTGACTTAATGGATGATGCAAAATTTCATCAGCTCCTTACTTCATGAAATCTGTGACTTTTAATTTGTCTCTTCTTTTTTATTTTTTTTTTGCATTTTAATTTTTTTTATTTATATTTTTATTCTTATGTTAATCCCCATACATTACATCATTA
>NW_027861653.1:0-255 GCF_054177405.1 Leptonychotes weddellii
CACTTCCCATTTATTACCACTTATGTCTACCTTCGGCCTCACCCTGGGGTCCAGTTCCCCCCCCCAAACAACCTCAAGCCTCCTCCTGATTATCTACAAAAAGGACAGGATACCTGTAGAAAGGCTCATTCTGTTTTAATTCAAATGCAAAACAGGATAAATTCTCTCTAGTTTAAAACCCCTTGGCTGGAGGACAGTGGGATGGTCAGTGTTCAGGCTCATGCTGAGTTCTGCCGACCCGGGTGACCTGTAAGC
>NW_027861654.1:0-255 GCF_054177405.1 Leptonychotes weddellii
GGCTTTGGGCACCTGGGTGGCTCAGTCAGTTAAGCATCTTCCTTCAGCTCAGGTCATGATCCCGAGGTCCTAGGATTGAGCCCTGCATCGGACTCCCTGCCCAGTGGGGAGCCTGCTTCTCCCTCTCCCTCTGCCCCTCCCCCTGCTTGTGTTCTCTCTCTCTCTCTGTCAAATAAATGAATAAATAATCTTAAAAAAAATACTTTGGCTTTTACTCTGAGTGCAAATGGGACACCAATGGAGGGTTTTTGGGTG
>NW_027861655.1:0-255 GCF_054177405.1 Leptonychotes weddellii
ATGTTCCCAGGTGATTTTGTGAGTAATTAGGTTTGGGAACTATAGTACTGTACATTTATAAAACTTAATATGATAGAACATCACACAGCCATTAAACAAATTACAATTTTTTAAAAGGTTACAAAATATTAACACCAAACTAAATGTATACAGAAAAAGGATTGGAAAGACATATTACTATATAGAATTTTTTTTTAAATTTTTTATTGTTATGTTAATCACCATACATTACATCGTTAGTTTTTGATGTAGTGT
>NW_027861656.1:0-255 GCF_054177405.1 Leptonychotes weddellii
AACAAACTGAGGTTTCTAGAGGGGAGGGGGGTGGGGCAATCGGTTAGTCCGGTGATGGTATTAAAGAGGGCACGTACTGCATGGAGCACTGGGTGTTATACGCAAACAGTGAATCATGGAACACTACATCAAAAACTGATGTAATGTATGGTGATTATTAACATAACCTAATAATAAAAAAATAAATTTTTAAAAATAAATAAATAAATAAAAGATAAGGAAACCACCAGTGTTGGTCTTTACTGGGGCAGCACT
>NW_027861657.1:0-255 GCF_054177405.1 Leptonychotes weddellii
CTTGACTCACACTGCCTTGGAAGGCATCGTGGTTACCCATCAGGAAACCGTGGTTCCCCATCAGGAAACCGTGGTTCAGGCGTCCAGGGACACCCGTGGAAGCTTGACTCCCAGTCTGTCTCTAGACCACCAGGGCCATGGTTTCTCAACCTTCCCACCTCACATAAAAGATGGTGAAGGGCCCAGGCCATGACACTCTTCTAGGTTCTTGCCATCTGGAAGCCAAGCACCGCGGACCCTTCTGCCCCCTGGCCA
>NW_027861658.1:0-255 GCF_054177405.1 Leptonychotes weddellii
GAGCTCTCAAGCAAGAAAATTATGTTTATTTTATTCTAAACAAGCATGTAGGAAACAACAAAGATGATTATCCCATATTTAATAGGCAGCAAGCTGACTCCTTGTTTCCATCTTCTTTAAAGATACAATCTTTTAAAATAGTGTATATATATATATTTATTTGTTTTAAAAGATTTTATTTATTTATTTGACAGAGAGAGAGACAGCAAGAGAGGGAATACAAGCAGGGGGAGTGGGAGAGGGAAAAGCAGGCTT
>NW_027861659.1:0-255 GCF_054177405.1 Leptonychotes weddellii
GAGCTCTCAAGCAAGAAAATTATATTTATTTTATTCTAAACAAGCATGTAGGAAATAACAAAGATGATTATCCCATATTTAATAGGCAGCAAGCTGACTCCTTGTTTCCATCTTCTTTAAAGATACAATCTTTTAAAATAGTGTATATATATATATTTATTTGTTTTAAAAGATTTTATTTATTTATTTGACAGAGAGAGAGACAGCAAGAGAGGGAATACAAGCAGGGGGAGTGGGAGAGGGAAAAGCAGGCTT
>NW_027861660.1:0-1901 GCF_054177405.1 Leptonychotes weddellii
TGGGGTGGCTGGGGGATGGACATTGGGGAGGGTATGTGCTATAGTGAGCGCTGTGAATTGTGTAAGACTGGTTGAATCACAGACCTGTACCTCTGAAACAAATAATACATTATATGTTAAAAAAAAAAAAAGTAGGAAGGGAAAAATAAAGGAGGGAAATCGGAGGGGGAGACTAACCATGAGAGACTATGGACTCTGAGAAACAAACTGGGGGTTCTAGAAGGGAGGGGGTGGGGGGATGGGGTAGCCTGGTGATGGGTATTAAAGAGGGCACGTATAGAACAGAGCATTGGGTGTTATGCGCAAACAATGAATCATGGAACACGACATCAAAAAAAAAAAAAAAAAGAACCACAAAGGCTGGGCACCACAGGAAAAAGTATTAAATATGATAAAAACATTAAAAAGATAAACTATGACATACACAAACAATGAATCATGGAATACTACATCAAAAACTAATGATGTAATGTATGGTTATTAACATAACAATAAAAAACATTTTAAAAAAAAGGAAGGCTCATAGATGAGAAAAAAATTAAGAAAAAAAAAAACTATGCCAAATAAATAAAAACTGGAAAAATCACAAAAAAATATTTAAACAAAGCGACTTGGTTCACTCTATGACTCTTTAGCACCATTTTTTATGACAATTCTAAGTCTAAGCCTGATCACAGTGGGACATGAGTGCCTTGAATAATCATTAACATGCTTTTGATTTAAACAACCATACTGGTCACAAGATTTATTCTTGTTTTATCACCCAAAGATAGAAAATTTAAAACCATGCTAATAAACCATAGTATTTTATCATTTGTTCATTTTTATAATCATCAGTATCATTTGAAATCTTACTAAGAGAGGCATATATCTTTGGTTTCTGTGGCTGTAAGTATGATCAAGGTATAATAAAAAAAATGCTGAACACAGATTTCAAAGTAATTGTATAAAATTATACTGTTGGTCTTCAAAGACAGCACTAATAATAACCCTATAGTGTTACTCTATGCAGATGTTGTTCTAAATGCTTCTCCCATCACTTCATCACATCTTCCCGCTGATGTTATTTTATAGTTAAAGAAACTAAGGCCCAGAGAACAGAAACATACCTGAGGTCCCTAATGTTGTACATCTAGTAAAAAAAACAAGCAGGGATTTGAATCCAGACAGCTCGGTTCCAACATCAGGTTTTTAAACGCTACAATTTACCCCACCTCTCTGGCTCTCTCTGATTCTAGCCTAAGGATTCTGCAGCCATGATAAGAAGGAATAAAAAAATCTATAAACTGGGAGCCACTTAAGCACTATTAGTTTTGTTCTCTATAGTTTATATATTTATATATATATATATATACACACACATATACATACATTATATATAATATATTATATATTATTAATATGTATAATTATTAATATATGTTAATTATTATTAATTATATATTATATAATATATATACATTATTAATATATAATTATATATATAAAACATATTTTATTATAGTTTGAACTCTATAGTTCAGCTGCTGCTTCTTGGGTCTTTGGAGAGCTCCATTCATCTAACCCAAGATGGGAGAGGATAGTCATCCCTGTCCAGTTGAATCTCTGGTTGGTCAGGCCCAAAAGCATTCCTGGAATAATAACAGGTCCCAAGCTTTTGCTATTGCTGGATATAACTGACCATAAATAAAAAGTATACTTAACTGAGACTTCCTGAAATTATGTGAACTGAACTCTCTTCCATGTTTTTTTTTTTTATTCTTATGTTAATCCCCATACATTACATCATTAGTTTTAGATGAAGTGTTCCATGATTCATTGTTTGTGCATAACACCCAGTGCTCCATGCAGAATGTGCTCTCCTCAATACACACGACCAGGCTAACCCATCCTCCCACCCC
>NW_027861661.1:0-255 GCF_054177405.1 Leptonychotes weddellii
GAGGTACAAAGCGGGGAGCCATGATTCCGCGGGCAGATATCGGAGGATAAATAGCAGCGGGAGGGTGCCTGGCCATGGGGACCCTACACCGCCGGTGAGCGACAGCCTCGTGTGCTGGGGATGGGGCACAGACTGGCAGAACTGTAGTGGTGGGAAAGGACTTTAGGGTAGCCCCTGGGGCGGAAACCCGGAGCCCGGGGTCACGCCTGCAAACTGCAGCCCTGGGGACAGAAACCCAGAGTGGCGGGGTCGCGC
>NW_027861662.1:0-255 GCF_054177405.1 Leptonychotes weddellii
GCCCCCAGGAGGCCTTTGGCAATATTGGAGACAGTTCAGTTGTCTTAGCTGGGAGGGTGCCACATCTAGTGGGTGGAAGCTGGGGGCTTCGGTGCACCGAACAGCCCCCCACAAAGGAGAAGTACCCACTCACACTTCTCAGTAGTGCCGAGGTCAGGAAATGGGACACACAGACAGGTACACACAGCCGCTGTCCCTCGGGGAACCACGGAAACGTAGGTGTGTGAAGGAGTGATTACAGCGGGGCGGCTTCGT
>NW_027861663.1:0-255 GCF_054177405.1 Leptonychotes weddellii
TCGGGAGAGAGCCTGCTTCTCCCTCTGCCTGCCTTTCCCCCTACTTGTGCTCTCTTTCTCTGTCAAATAAATAAATAAATAAAATCTTAAAAAAAAAAAGAAAGTTAAAACAGAAGGTTTAAATAAGATCCAGAGTCTCATAATAATAACCAAACTGTCCAGGTTTTGATCTATTATTTGCATATAAGAACTAGAAAGATTGTTAGAATAATCTGATAAAGATTTTATTTTAAAAACATCCAAAAAAGGTTTCAA
>NW_027861664.1:0-255 GCF_054177405.1 Leptonychotes weddellii
TTGCATCTGGCCCATCCTATAACCAAAAAAATGGATAGCACCTAGCAGGTCTTTTATGGATTTTGGAAGCAACATATCCCTCATTTAGGTATGCTACTCAGGGCCATTTACCATGTGACCTGATAAACTGTTAGTCTTGAGTGGGGCCCAGAACAAGAGAAGGCTCTGCAACAGGTCTAGGCTATGGAGCATGCTGCTCAGCTGCTCAGGTCATGTGATCGAGCAGATCCCAGGGTGCTTTTAGTGTCACTGGCA
>NW_027861665.1:0-255 GCF_054177405.1 Leptonychotes weddellii
GTCTCAGTCCACAGTGGCTATCTGCTTACTTAGAGGTCTTGTGGATTTGCCCATTATGCTTATTTGAGCAAGAGGAGAGGACAATTGGAGTGAGATGGCAGGGCTGAGAGAGGGCTGGCAGTGAAGCAGTCCATATGCTACTTGGAAAAATCAGGAATGTATGAGTTTGCCATACATCAAGAGGATGTCCCACAACTCTTGATGGGGATCCCAGGCACAAGAGGCTCTGGAGGGGACTGCCAGGGCAGATGCTAA
>NW_027861666.1:0-255 GCF_054177405.1 Leptonychotes weddellii
TATTTATTTGAGAGAGAGAGAGAGTGAGCACAAGCTGGGGGAGCAGCAGAGGGAGAGGGAGAAGCAGGCTCCCCACTGAGCAGAGAGTCTGATGCGGGGCTCGATCCCAGGACCCTGGGATCAGGACCTGAGCCGAAGGCAGACGCTTAACCCACTGAGCCACCCAGGCGCCCCTTTACAAAGCATTTTTACATGTGCCATCTCGAGTTGATCCTCAAATAATCCTATAAGATATGTAGAACAAGCGTGAGATTA
>NW_027861667.1:0-255 GCF_054177405.1 Leptonychotes weddellii
GAAAGAACCTTACAGAGTTATTATGAGATTTCAACTGCTGAAGGCACACACACACACACAGCACTCAGCATAAGTCTTGGCACTGAGATCATCCTCCACCAACGTTACCTTCCTATCCTCTTTCTTCCCCACCTCCAGCACACTTCGTCTCCATCAAACCCCTAGCATTGAACTTAGCAGTTGTCACTCCTGGAACGTGCCTTAGGGTTCCTGTTGCTTATGAGCTGAGCACAGGGCCTGAAATTCAGCGTGCCA
>NW_027861668.1:0-255 GCF_054177405.1 Leptonychotes weddellii
CTGGACTCCTGGGTCTGAGGGAGGAGGGGGCTGGGGCCTGGACTCCTGGGTCTGGGGGAGGAGGGCTGGGGGCTGGGCTCCTGGGTCTGAGGGAGGAGGGCTGGGGGCTGGGCTCCTGGGTCCTGAACCTCAGCCCCTCCCCCAGGAGCGCCTGGACCATGTTGCTGAGCGCCTACTGGCATGGCCTGCACCCCGGCTACTACTTAAGCTTCCTGACCATCCCGCTGTGCCTGGCGGCTGAGGGCCGGCTGGAGT
>NW_027861669.1:0-255 GCF_054177405.1 Leptonychotes weddellii
AGAAGAGAAAGTGCATTTTTGAAGATCGAGAGCAGGTAAGGCAGGGTTAAAAGACGTGGGTTTGAATCCTATCTTCTCTCCAGTCAACAGGCTTGAAAAGCCTCTGTTCTCTGGGGGCCCTTTTCCCAGACTTTACTGTGAGGGGTTAGATGAGTTGCAGCTCAAGCTTCCTCCCACAGGCAGCAGTCAGGGAGTCTCACTTCCTGAGGCTGAAACACCAAGACTTCCCCTGGTGTCTTGAAATAGAAGGTCCCT
>NW_027861670.1:0-255 GCF_054177405.1 Leptonychotes weddellii
ATTCCCATTGCCTTGAAGTTAAATCCAATTTAGTAAATGTATACCATATTCTTGTATAAACAAAAAATAAAAATCATCTATTTGTTATAACCTCAATTAGGCATTCTATTACATAAAGATGAAATCACCCCTTACTTTTCAAATTTACCTATAAATATATTATAGAAAATTTCATCATGGCTTCAAAAAAGAGTGTGTAATATCTACCCAAACAAAAATAAAAACATAAGAAGAACTGAAAGAGTTTGAAAAGTA
>NW_027861671.1:0-1900 GCF_054177405.1 Leptonychotes weddellii
CATTGTATATATGGACCACATCTTCTTTATCCATTCATCTGTTGAAGGGCATCTCGGCTCTTTCCACAGTTTGGCTATTGCAGACATTGCTGCTATGAACATTGGGGTGCATATGGCCCTTCCTTTCACTACATCTGTGTCTTTGGGATCAATACCCAGTAGTGCAATTGCTGAGTCATAGTGTAGCTCTATTTTTAATTTTCTGAGGCACCTCCACACTGTTTTCCAAAGTGGCTGTAACAACTTGCATTCCCACCAACAGTGTAAGAGGGTTCCCCTTTCTCCACAACCTCTCTAACATTTGTTGTTCCTTGCCTTGTCAATTTTTCCCATTCTAACTGGGGTAAGGTGGTATCTCAATGTGGTTTTGATTTGAATTTCCCTGATGGCTAATGATGATGAACAGTTTTTCCATTTGTATGTCTTCTTTGGAGAAGTGTCTGTTCATGTCTTCTGCCCATTTTTTTTTTTTTGCTTTTTGGGTGTTGAGTAGGAGAACTTTTTTTTTTTTTAATTTTATTATGTTATGTTACTCACTACAATACATCATTAGTTTTTGATGTAGTGATCCATGATCCATTGTTTTCTTATAACACCCAGTGCTCCATGCAATACGTGCCCTCCTTAATACCCATCACTGGGCTAACCCATTCCCCCACCCCCCTCCCCTCTAAAACCCTGTTTGTTTCTCAGAGTCCATAGTCTCTCATGGTTCATCTCTCCCCCGATTTCCCTCCCTTCATTTTTCCCTTCCTTCTCCTAATGTCCTACATGCTATTCCTTATGTTCCACAGATAAGTGAAACCATATGAAAATTGACTTTCTCTGCTTGACTTATTTCACTTAGCATAATCTCCTCCAGTCCCATCCATGTTGATGCAAAAGTTGGGTATTCATCCTTTCTGATGGCTGAGTAATATGCCATTGTATATATGGACCACATCTTCTTTATCCATTCATCTGTTGAAGGGCATCTTGGCTCTTTCCACAGTTTGGCTATTGCAGATATTGCTGCTAGGAACATTGGGGTGCATATGGCCCTTCTTTTCACTACATCTGTGTCTTTGGGGTAAATACCCAGTAGTGCAATTGCTGGGCCATAGGGTAGCTCTATTTTTAAATTTTTGAGGAAACTTCACACTGTTTTCTAAAGTGGCTGTACCAACTTCATTCCCACCAACAGTGTAAGAGGGTTCCCCTTTCTCCACAACCTCTTGAATATTTGTTGTTTCTTGCCCGGTCCATTTTTGCAATTCTAACTGGTGTAACATGGTATCTCAATGTGGTTTTGATTTGGATTTCCCTGATGGCTAATGATGATGAACATTTTTTCCTGTGTCTGTAGGCCATTTGTATGTCTTCCTCAGAGAAGTGTCTTTTCATAACTTCTGCCCACTTTTTGACTTGATTATTTGTTTTTTCGGTGTTGAGTTTGAGAAGTTCTTTATATATCTTGGATACCAGCCCTTTATCTCTACTGTCATTTGCAAATATCTTCTCCCATTCTGTGGGTTGCTTCTTTGTTTTGTTGACTGTTTCCTTTGCTGTGCAGAAGCTTTTTATCTTGATGAAGTCCCAAAAGTTCATTTTTGCTTTTGTTTCACTAGCTTTTGGAGATGTATCTTGAAAGAAGTTGCTGTGGCTGATGTCAAAGAGGTTACTGACTATGTTCACCTCTAGGATTTTGATGGATTCCTGGCTCACATTTAGGTTTCATCCATTTGGAGTTTATCTTTGTGTATGGTGTTAGAGAATGGTCGAGTTTCATTCTTCTGCATGTGGTTGTCCAATTTTCCCAGCACCATTTATTGAACAGACTGTCTTTTTTCCATTGCATGTTTTTTCCTGCTTCGTCAAAGGTTATTTGACCATAGAGTTGAGGGTCCATATCTGGGCTCTC
>NW_027861672.1:0-255 GCF_054177405.1 Leptonychotes weddellii
CACTACTCTGATTCCCCCTGGCTCATACCCCTCTCTCCCTCCTCTCTGGCTTCCCTGCCCTCCTGGCTGTGCCTGGTAATACCAGATGCAGGCTTACCCCAGGGCCTTTGCACGACCATTCCATCAGCTGGGAAAGCTCCTCCCCCCAGAGAGTCTCGGGGTTGCTCCCTCTCCCTCACTCTCTCAAGGAAAGCTCCAGGAGCCCACTTGGAGAACACATCCCCCACCACATCCTGCACACTCACTGTCCCTTCC
>NW_027861673.1:0-255 GCF_054177405.1 Leptonychotes weddellii
CACTGAGGATCCTTCATCCAGGTAGTAGTCCTACAGAAACAGTGTTACCCTGAAGACGGTGAGCATTTTATTATTCATGTTTTGTATAATATGTAACTAGCACTTCCAATTCTTTCATTCTTTCATTCTAATGAAAATATTATCCACATTAAATTTTTCAAGTTAGGATACATAGGAAAAAAGGTGAACAAACAATAAAGGCAGAAAAATTATACCTAAACCTAGACTAAAGAAAAATCCAAACAATTTAAAATT
>NW_027861674.1:0-255 GCF_054177405.1 Leptonychotes weddellii
CGCCTGGGTGGCTCAGTTGGTTAAGCGACTGCCTTCGGCTCAGGTCATGATCCTGGAGTCCCTGGATCGAGTCCCACATCGGGCTCTCTGCTCGGCAGGGAGCCTGCTTCTCCCTCTGACCCTCCCCCCTCTCATGGGCTCTCTCTCTCTCTCATTCTGTCTCAAATAAATAAATAAATAAATCTTTAAAAAAAAAAAAATAGATAAATGAACACTATATATTACATTAAAATTTTCAATCAACCTTAATTTTAA
>NW_027861675.1:0-255 GCF_054177405.1 Leptonychotes weddellii
ATGGTTCATCTCCCTCTCCGATGTCCCCCCTTCATTTTTCCCTTCCTACTATCTTCTTTTTTTTAACATATAATGTATTATTTGTTTCAGAGGTACAGGTCTGTGATTCATCAGTCTTACACAATTCACAGAGCTCACCATAGCACATACCCTCCTCAATGTCCATCACCCAGCCACCATATGCCTCCCACCCTCCACCACTCCAGCAACCCTCAGTTTGTTTCCTGAGATTAAGAATTCCTCATGTCAGTGAGA
>NW_027861676.1:0-255 GCF_054177405.1 Leptonychotes weddellii
AGCAAGATTTTCTGAAGGTAGAGACAGCTATGGACATTTTATGAAACCTTCCCTGGTGATTCTAACCTGCAGCCAGAGTTGAAAAATCTGTGCCAGTGCTGAGGTGGAGGATGATGGCAACCGCTGTCAGAGGAACATTGGCTCCCAAGAAGAATAGATACCCCAGAGGTGGAGCAGAAGAGTCCTCAGCAGACCCCACACTCTTAAGGAATTTTGTGTAGGAGGCCGAGAAGAGTAGTGGTGGGAGTGCCTCCT
>NW_027861677.1:0-255 GCF_054177405.1 Leptonychotes weddellii
AAAGATATTGGTTAAAAAAGGAAAGAAGAAAAAGTCAACTAAAAAAATAGAAAAAGAAATTAAAAAAATTAACTTTGAAAGACCAAAGAATCACTGGGAAAAAGCAGTGAATTCTATGTGCTGTATTCCCCTAGTGCTGGAGTTCTGCTGTTCTCATTGATTGGTAAACTTGGTCTTGGCTGGCTGTTCTTGCTGATCTTCTTGGGGAGGGGCCTGTTGCGTGGTTCCCAAATGTCCTTGCCAGGGGCTAGGCTA
>NW_027861678.1:0-255 GCF_054177405.1 Leptonychotes weddellii
CTAGAGATTAGAATTCAGGGATTTGGAGTAGGATCTGAGAACACTAATAAGCTATGAATATAAACATTTGAAAAATGAGTAGTTATGATGCTGTGTTAATATTTCTTAGTCAACGTTGTCACTGACCACTTAAAATGAGATTACTATAAGGAGAATCGTGTGTAATCTGAAATGCTTGTAAATACTTTTAAAGTTATTATAATGATTTTATTGAACAATGTAGTGACACAAGTTTGAATAAGTCAAATATCAGGG
>NW_027861679.1:0-255 GCF_054177405.1 Leptonychotes weddellii
GTCCACCTGATGCCATCCCAAGACAGTTGGGTGCCACTGGAGGTCATCACCATACCCGAGCAAACGGATGCTATTCCATGGCATCCTACGGTCAGCAGGCCCTCAACACAACACAGCTCTTCTGTTTCCCCAGTCACCAGAGTGGCTATTTCCTTCCTTCCCATTGCCCCCAAATGTCCCTCAACTCCATGAATCAGATTCAGCATCTTCCCTCCTCCCCAGACCCTGTAGTGCTCCTCCTCATCCACCCCCCCC
>NW_027861680.1:0-255 GCF_054177405.1 Leptonychotes weddellii
AAGAAAGGACAAGAAGCATATGATCCTCTCAATAGATGCAGAAAAAGCATTTGACAAAGTACAGCATTCTTTCTTCATTAAAACTCTTCATAATGTAGGGATAGAGGGTACATACCTCAATATCATAAAAGCCATCTATGAAAAGTCCACAGTGAATACCATTCTCAATGGGGAAAAACTGAGAGCTTTTCCCCTAAGCTCAGGAACCCAACAGGGATGCCCACTCTCACCATTGCTGTTCAACATAGCACTAGA
>NW_027861681.1:0-255 GCF_054177405.1 Leptonychotes weddellii
CGTGTGTTCCAGCGATTCCTCTTCTAGGTATTGACCCAGAGAACCGAAAGCAGGGACGCGAGTGGATGCTTGCACACCCACGTTCACAGCCGCTGACACAGGGAAGCAGCCCAAGCGTCGTCGACGGACGAGCGGATAAACGTGGTCCATCCACACACCGGACCGTCACTCAGCCTGAACACGGAGGGACACGCTGACACCTGCCAGAGCGTGGATGGACCTGGGGGACGTGATGCTGAGTGAGATAGGCCAGAC
>NW_027861682.1:0-1900 GCF_054177405.1 Leptonychotes weddellii
CATGAGCATGGAATGTTTTTCCATTTCTTTGTGTCTTCCTCAATTTCTTTCATGAGTATTTTATAGTTTTCTGAGTACAGATCCTTTGTCTCTTTGGTTAGATTTATTCCTAGGTATCTTATGGTTTTGGGTGCAGTTGTAAATGGGATCGACTCCTTAATTTCTCTTTCTTCTGTCTTGTTGTTGGTGTATAGGAATGCCACTGACTTCTGTGCGTTGATTTTATATCCTGCCACTTGACTGAATTCCTGTATGAGTTCTAGCAGTTTTGGGGTGGAGTCTTTTGGGTTTTCCACATAAAGTATCATATCATCTGCAAAGAGTGAGAGTTTGACTTCTTCTTTGCCAATTTGGATGCCTTTGATTTCTTTTTGTTGTCTGATTGCTGTGGCTAAGTCCTAGCTTTTTAAAGTGAATTTTTGGTGGGATGGGGTAACTGGGTGATGAGCATTAAAGAGGGCACGTGATGTAATGAGCACTGGGTGTTCTATGCAATGATGAATCACTAAACTCTACCTCTGAAACTAATAATACACTATATGTTAATTAACTGAATTTAGGTAAAATAAAATTTTTTTAAAAAGTAAAAAAAAAATTTAATAATAAAGTGAATTTTTAAGAACATCAGCAGTCAACCCTCCCAGGCCACTTCTGGTGTTTCTTCATTTTTAAACTAGGACCAGTGCCACCTAAACTATAGGATTCCTGTGCAATCTCAATAAGACAAAATATGTGAGACAAACCCTTGGGCCTTCAGGCAAGGAGGAGGTACCTGGTGAGGAGAGAGCGTTTGGTCAGAGCACAGGGCCAGGGGTGAATGGATACTTGGGCTTACCTCTTGAGGAAATCCTCCTCCATCTTGGAAGACTGCCGGCCACCACCATACTCAGACCTGGGCAGTTTGGAGTCTGCAAAGGGACCAGAAGAAAAGGCCAGTCAGCAGGAGCCTAAGATCCACAAAGGCATGGCAGTCATCCGGGAAAGGGCTCAGGAGTGCACCCCCCTGGAAGGATGTGCCCCAAGGACAGACACAGAACACATCGTTGATCCAGCCAGTCTGGAGAAGCACAGCCCGAAGCCCCGTCTGCTCCCTCATTTTGCACCAGGACTGCTTACTGTGTGGGGCAGGCAGCAGGCACAGCCACTTACTTGAGTGCAGTGTTCCCTATCCATCACTCCTCACTCTACAGCTACTTGGATTCTAGGTCATCTCCCAAACACAGGCCCAGAAGGGCTGCAGGAACCCACTGCTCTGCTTCATGCTCAAAGGACAGCCTCCAAGGTCTCTGTTTTGGCAGTGGGAGCTCCTTAAATGTTTCCCTTAGGAGCCCATTCTACAGATTTCTAACCCTGAATGTGGCAAATGCCTCAAATTAATGACATTTTACCTATCACTTGACCTTCATCACCTCTAATCTTAATGGGCTCTTTAGTTGTTACAGGGCTACCTTTTGATGGCCATTAACTTGGTGATTCCCGAGCAAACACAGTCCACTTGTCTCTCCACCACCTGGGTGACACTGAAGGTTTTGCTACTCCCCTCTCCTCCACAGCCTTCACCCTTCCCGAACCATCTTTCAGCCAAAGCTCAACACTTTTCTGTGGCCTTGGCCAAATGTCCTCCCCCTCCATCACAGGTTTCTAAAGCAGCAGCATCTAGGACTGCACAAAAATACTGTAGAAGAAGCCGGCTTTCTGAGACAACATGTGAGGATTTGCTATTCCACTGCCAAGACGTTTTTTTTTTTTTATTCTTATGTTAATCCCCATACATTACATCATTAGTTTTAGATGAAGTGTTCCATGATTCATTGTTTGTGCATAACACCCAGTGCTCCATACAGAATGTGCCCTCCTCAATACCCACCACCAGGTTAACCCATCCTCCCACCCCCCTCCC
>NW_027861683.1:0-255 GCF_054177405.1 Leptonychotes weddellii
TTTTTTTAAAAAAAAAAAAAGAGAAAGAAAGAAAAAGCGGTCAAGGGGCACCTGGGTGGCTCAGTTGGTTAAGCATCCGACTCTTGGTTTTGGCTCCGGTCAAGATCTCATGGGTTGTGAGATCGAGCCCGAGTCTGGCTCCAAGCTGAGTTTGGGCTTCTCTGCCTCTCCCTCTGCCCCTCCCCCTGCTCGCTCTCTCTTTCTTTCTCTCTCTCTCTCAAATAAATAAGTAAATAAAATCTTTAAAAAGAAAAG
>NW_027861684.1:0-255 GCF_054177405.1 Leptonychotes weddellii
CAGAATTTTCTCAGTTTCTTCAGAGCTGTGTGGTTCTTTCACAGCCCGGATTCTATTTTTTTTTTTTTTAAGATTTTATTTATTTATTTGAGCGAGAGAGAGAGGGAGAGAGAGCGAGCACGAGTCCAGGGCAGAGGCAAAGGGAGAGGGAGAGGGAGAAGCAGGATCCCCACTGAGCAGGGAGCCCGATGCGGGGCTCGATCCCAGGACCCTGAGATCACGACCTGAGCTGAAGGCAGAGGCTTAACCGACTGA
>NW_027861685.1:0-255 GCF_054177405.1 Leptonychotes weddellii
ACACACACAAATGATTCAGCCAAAATACCAAAAACAAGCAAAACCAAGTTTCTCCGAAGGATTTCTTTTAGTTCCCTCTCAGACACCATATTAAAGTAAAGGCATAAGAACAGCCAGAGATCCAAACCACCAAAGGTCTCGGTTCAAACTCTCCCGCTCCAGGTGAGGTTTGTGGTCAAGCAGCCTGTTGGAAATGCAGACTCCCAGGCCCCACCCCAGACCAACTCAGTCAGAAGCTGCATTTTCACAGGATCC
>NW_027861686.1:0-255 GCF_054177405.1 Leptonychotes weddellii
GTTGCTCTTCTTTTCTTCGATCTCCTGTTGAGTTTGTAGGTGTTCAGAATGGTTTGATCCCTATCCAGCTGAATTCCTGAGAGGAGACGAAATCCAGGTCTCCTACTCCTCCGCCATCTTGCTCCGCCCCCAGGGTCAATCACTTTTGTAAAGCCTTATTTTACCCTCTATCTTCTATCCGCTCAGACAGAATTTACTACTTCATTTCTGGTATTACTGCTACTTAAATATATATATAAATTAAATATTAAAAAT
>NW_027861687.1:0-255 GCF_054177405.1 Leptonychotes weddellii
CTGAGCACAGACGTGACCTCGTTTACAACACAGACCCAGCACTCCGACGGGGCGGCGGCGGGAGGGACGTCAGCTTCTGCAGCATCCCGTGTGGGTGTAACTATCGGGCTGTGTTACCAGGGGAATCCGGAGGAAGGCACCCCAACCCGCAGAGTCTGTGGTCCCCGGAGGAGCTCCTCTCGCCTTGGCCCCCACGCCCAGCCTCGGCTCACGGGGCAGCAGCAGCTCACAGAACCTGCTTCTGCCTCTTGGGGG
>NW_027861688.1:0-255 GCF_054177405.1 Leptonychotes weddellii
CCTTGGCACTTTGAGTTTTCTTTTTAGTTTATTGGCGTTTCCCTTGTTTTCTCTCTTCTTTTTTCCTTGTTCTTATTTTTTATTCTTTTATTTCTACTTTTCACGGGTTTTTTTTTTCCTTTTACTTAATTTCTTCTTTTTAAATTTAGTTTGTATTTGTTCAGTTTCGGTTTTTGGGTTTTGTTTTTTTGGGGGGGGGGTTGGGTTTTTTTGGTCTGGCATTGTGTTTTGATTCCGTTACAAAGATCAGTTCCT
>NW_027861689.1:0-255 GCF_054177405.1 Leptonychotes weddellii
ATGGAACACTTCATCTAGAACTAATGATGTAATGTATGGGGATTAACATAAGAATAAAAAAAAAAAAAAAAGTTATGGTTCCCAAACAGAATGTGACTGATAGACAATGTAAACTGGGACGATACAAAAATAACTATCCATTTGTCACCGACTGGGGGGCTCACACAACAGAAATTGATTCCCCCACAGTGCTGGAGGCCACAGGTCCAAATCAAGATGTTGACAGGGTGGATTCTTTCTGGAGGCCCAAGGGAA
>NW_027861690.1:0-255 GCF_054177405.1 Leptonychotes weddellii
ATTTTGGGGCATCTGGGTGGCTCAGTCGTTGGGCGCCTGCCTTCAGCTCGGGTCACGATCCCGGGGTCCTGGGATTGAGCCCCGCTTCAAGTTCCCTGTTCAGCAGAGAGCCTGCTTCTCCCTCTCCCTCTGCCTGCCACTCCCCCTGCTTGTGCTCTCTCTCTGTCAAATAAATAAAAATAAAGATCTTAAAAAAAAAGAAATTTTTAAGAAGAACAAAGTTGAGGGGTGCCTGTGTGACTCATCGGTTAAGCC
>NW_027861691.1:0-255 GCF_054177405.1 Leptonychotes weddellii
CCCCCCCCTTAAAAGACTTTATTTTTTAGTAATCTCTACACCCAACGTGGGGCTCAAACTTACAACCCAGAGATCAAGAGTCACATGCTCTGCCAAACGAGCCAGTCCGGTGCCCCGTGATCACTGTAAATTAAATCTACCTCTTCCCTCCTTATTCTCACCTTTGGAAGCCAAGGGTCAACCATCTGATTAGTGGACTGTCTTTTCTTTAGGATGAGCATTTCTTTTACTTAGGCCAGTTTTGTTCCTGTGAGG
>NW_027861692.1:0-255 GCF_054177405.1 Leptonychotes weddellii
TGCCTTTTTGACAATTGGACATCTTATTGTTGTATTTCACTGCAGTTATCTCACCTCTTCTCCC
This sequence comes from Leptonychotes weddellii, assembly GCF_054177405.1. Classification (NCBI taxonomy): domain Eukaryota; kingdom Metazoa; phylum Chordata; class Mammalia; order Carnivora; family Phocidae; genus Leptonychotes; species Leptonychotes weddellii. The sequence continues at coordinate 65 of NW_027861692.1, forward strand.
ACAGGGTTCTGAATTCTACTTAATTTGTTGCTTGTTTTTATGAATTTTATTCTGCCTGAGGTGATTTCCATCAAATGTTAATAGACGGGACCTTAGAAATCATTTGAGGGTGCCTGGGTGGCTCAGTTGGTTAAGCGACTGCCTTCGGCTCAGGTCATGATCCTGGAGTCCCGGGATCGAGTCCCGCATCG
>NW_027861693.1:0-1900 GCF_054177405.1 Leptonychotes weddellii
CCTATGTTCTTCTCAAGGATTTTGATGAATTCCTGTCCCACATTTAGGTCTTTCATCCATTTTGAGTCTATGTTTGTGTTTGGTGTAAGGAAATGGTCCAGTTTCATTCTTCTGCATGTGGCTGTCCAATTTTCCCAACACCATTTGTTAAAGAGACCATCCTTCTTCCAATGGATATTTTTTCCTGCTTTGTCAAAGATTAGTTGACCACAGAGTTGAGGGTCCGTTTCTGGGCTCTCTATTCTGTTCCATTGATCTATGTGTCTGTTTTTGTGCCAGTACCATACTGTCTTGATGATGACAGCTTTGTAATAGAGCTTGAATTCCAGAATTGTGATGCCGCCAGCTTTGCTTTTCTTTTTCAACATTCCTCTGGCTATTTGGGGTCTTTTCTGGTTCCATACAAACTTTAGGATTACTTGTTCCAGCTCTGTGAACAAAATTGATGGTTTGATAGTGATCGCATTCATTTTGACAATATTTGTTCTTCCAATCCATGAGCATGGAATGTTTTTCCATTTATTTGTGTCTTCCTCAAATTTTTTCATAAATATTCTATAGTTTCTAGAGTACAGATACTTTACCTCTTTGGTTAGGTTTATTCCTAAGTTTGGGTGCAATTGTAAATGGGATCAACTCCTTAATTTCTTTTTCTTCTGTCTCATTGTTAGTATATAGAAATGCAACTGATTTCTGTGCATTGATTTTATAACCTATCATGTTGCTGAATTCCTGTATGAGTTCTAGCAATTTTGGGGTGGAGTCTTTTTGGTTTTCCACATAGAGTATTATATCATCTGCAAATAGTGAGAGTTTGACATCTTCTTTGCCAATTTTGATGTCTTTTATTTCTTTTTGTTGTCTGACTGCTGAGGCTAGGACTTCTAGTACTATGTTGAACAGCAGTGGTGAGAGTGGACATCCCTGCTGTATTCCTGAGCTTAGGGGAAAAGCTCTGTTTTTCCCCATTGAGAATGATATTCACTGTGGGTTTTTCATTGATAGCATTTATGATATTGAGGTATGCACCCTCCATGCCTACACTGTGAAGAGTTTTAATCAAGAAAGGATGCTCTACTTTGTCAAATGCTTTTTCTGCATCTATTGAGAGGATCATATGTTTCTTGTCCTTTCTTTTATTAATGTAGTGTATCACATTGATTGATTTGCAGATGTTGATCCAACCTTGAAGTCCTGGTGAATAATCCTTTTAATGTACTGTTGGAATCTATTGGCTAGTATTTTGGTGAGAATTTTTGCATCCATATTCATCAGGGATGTTAGTCTGTAATTCTCTTTTTTGGTGGGGCCTTTGTCTGGTTTTGGGATCAAGGTAGTGCTGGCCTCATAAAAAGAGTTTGGAAGTTTTCCTTCCATTTCTATTTTTTGGAAGAATTTCAGAAGAATAAGTATTAATTCTTCTTTAAATGTTTGGTAGAATTCCCCTGAGACACCATCAGGCCCTGGGCTCTTGTTTGTTGGGAGATTTTTGATTACTGCTTCAATTTCCTTGCTGGTTGTGGGTCTGTTCAGGTTTTCTATTTCTTCCTGGTTCAGTTTTGGTAGTTGATACATCTCTAGGAATGCATCCATTTCTTCCAGATTGTCTAATTTGTTGGCCTATAGTTTCTTATAATATGTTCTTATAATTGTTTGTATTTCTTTGGTGTTGGTTGTGATCTCTCCTCTTTCATTCATGATTTTACTTATTTGGGTCCTTCCTCTTTTCTTTTTGACAAGTCTGGCCAGGGGCTTATCAATCTTATTCTTTCATAGAACCAGCTCCTAGATTCATTGATCTGTTCTACTGTTCCTTTGGTTTCTATTTCATTGATTTCTGCTCTAATCTTTATTATTTCTCTTCTCCTTCTGGTTTAGGCTTTATTTGCTGCTCTTTCTC
>NW_027861694.1:0-255 GCF_054177405.1 Leptonychotes weddellii
TTGTGCTCCAGAGCCATTATTTTAGAAAGGTAGTTCTTAGGAGTGCCAGGGACTCCGAGAGAATAATGAATTAAAGGGCCTTCTTTTCAGAATGGAAACTTGGAATAGAAAAACCCATTAGTATTCCACAAGGCTCAAATACTGAGAACTGCATTTCTTATTCATGCAGCTGGTTTGCATTAATAGAAAATTTTGCATACACTTGTCTATACAAATTTCCTCCCTCTTAGTGTTCACTGCCCCCCTCCCCCTTAA
>NW_027861695.1:0-255 GCF_054177405.1 Leptonychotes weddellii
CTTAGGCTGAAGTTTTTCTCAATATGTCAAGCAGATACTGTCACACAAGTGCAAAATTCCAGAGATTTATCAGTAGACTTAAACATATAAATTATGAGTAATTAGATGTTTAAAATAGTCTAAAATAAAAATTTTAAAAGCCCCTAAGATTTAGGATTGAGAATTAGGAATATCTGAGTTCAGTGATCAATACATCTACTGAAGTATCTATATATAATGCCTTCATTATGCCTTCACCAGCTACACCCCCTCTCT
>NW_027861696.1:0-255 GCF_054177405.1 Leptonychotes weddellii
TAGGAAAAATACACAGAGAGAAGGGGAAAAATATATAAAGTCTTAGGTAAGTGTCGGCAGGAGAAAGCTTGTTGGAAATCTGTAGCAGCCCTTGATTTAACTCTTGTATTTCGGCTGTGTGTAAGAACCCTTGATACTCAGTGAAATGTGCTGCTTGTACTTTGCCGAGGGGTGGGGCTGACAGAATCACATGGGTGGCCAGGCTGAGGGGTGGAGTTGACGGAATCACGTGGGCCGCCAGGCTGAGGGGTGGAG
>NW_027861697.1:0-255 GCF_054177405.1 Leptonychotes weddellii
CTGGACGGCAATTTCGGAATGTGAATTAAAGTCCCCAATCGATTAATACCTATGCCCAGACAAGAGCCCCTCTGGACGGCAATTTCGGAATGTGAATTAAAGTCCCCAATCGATTAATACCTATGCCCAGACAAGAGCCCCTCTGGACGGCAATTTCGGAATGTGAATTAAAGTCCCCAATCGATTAATACCTATGCCCAGACAAGAGCCCCTCTGGACGGCAATTTCGGAATGTGAATTAAAGTCCCCAATCGA
>NW_027861698.1:0-255 GCF_054177405.1 Leptonychotes weddellii
ATCAGTAGCTAAATAACCATCTTCAAAACAAGTGATTGTCTTACTCATCTGTTTTCCTTACATTTTTCTTCTCACATCATTATTTTCCAACTTTCCATTTCATCCTATTATTTTTTATAATAAAAAAATGATTATAGCTTTCCATGAACACCATTTAAAACCTCACAATCCCCCTCATTAAGAGAAGCTTTCAATGGGGAAAAAAAACATAAGGATTGAGCCAGTTTTGCCACTGTTTGAATGAATCCTTTTTAA
>NW_027861699.1:0-255 GCF_054177405.1 Leptonychotes weddellii
TTATTTGGGGCGAGTTTGGGGGAGTGGGAGGGAATGGACAGGGCCTGAAGCCTCCTCAGGCCACGCCTTGGTGTCACCCCGATGACAAACGGTAGTCACACTCAGGTCAGAGCCGAGGGGTGCGGGCCTTGGTGGGAGAGGTTGCCCTGTCATAGCTGCCCGGTGTCCTCAGTCCCGGCGGCTCTGGCTCCCCCCAGCAGGTGCCCTGGAACACGCTCGCTGTGCACCCGCAGCCTCTGTGGGGTTCGGAGGGGT
>NW_027861700.1:0-255 GCF_054177405.1 Leptonychotes weddellii
AAGAAAGGACAAGAAGCATATGATCCTCTCAATAGATGCAGAAAAAGCATTTGACAAAGTACAGCATTCTTTCTTCATTAAAACTCTTCATAATGTAGGGATAGAGAGTACATACCTCAATATCATAAAAGCCATCTATGAAAAGCCCACAGTGAATACCATTCTCAATGGGGAAAAACTGAGAGCTTTTCCCCTAAGCTCAGGAACCCAACAGGGATGCCCACTCTCACCATTGCTGTTCAACATAGCACTAGA
>NW_027861701.1:0-255 GCF_054177405.1 Leptonychotes weddellii
TTTAGATGTTATTGGATGCCTTGCCAAAAGTATTACTTTATTGAAAATGATGATATTTAGACCAATGCACATAACTTACCTCTACAAAAATATTAAAAATTAGAGGTATTTCATGGGGTAATGTTTTAAAGAACTGGTCATCTTTCCAGATACACTTCACCACTTACAAGATCTGGGCACCATATTGGTGTTTATTTACGTAGTTAGTTGGAATCCCAAAGTGTCTTGGACGTGAGTATGCTCTAGTGTCAGGAA
>NW_027861702.1:0-255 GCF_054177405.1 Leptonychotes weddellii
AAACCTTTCTGAGTCCATTTTCCCAAATGTATAAGAGGAATATCTATCTACCTCATGGTATTGCTGTGAGAATTTCTTCAGATGAAACGTCTAAAACAGCACCTGCCAAACAGCAGGCTCTTTTGACACTTGTCAATTTCCTGCAACTTGGCTTACTTCTATTCCCCTTTCTAGCCAGCTTTCAGGTCCTATCCCAAACATAACTAAAAGTTAAAAGGTCATACTGGGGCATCTGAGTGGCTCAGTCGTTAAGCG
>NW_027861703.1:0-255 GCF_054177405.1 Leptonychotes weddellii
GGAGTGGGAGAGGGAGAAGCAGCTTCCTGCAGAGCAGGGAGCAGGATGCGGGGCTCGATCCCAGGACCCTGGGATCATGACCTGAGCTGAAGGCAGACACTTAATGACTGAGCCACCCCGGTGCCCCAGGTACAAGCTATTCTTAAGCATAGTCAACAACTATTTATTGAGCATCTACTATGTTCAAGGAATTGTTTTCAGAACTGAAGCTATGGATATGAAAAAGACATAGTTCCTTAGCAATTACAACACTGT
>NW_027861704.1:0-1900 GCF_054177405.1 Leptonychotes weddellii
TGGAACTTTCTCCAGAATAGACCACATACTGGGTCACAGATCAGGTCTCAACTGATACCAAAATATTGAGATTATACCCTGCATATTTTCAGACCACACTGCTTTAAAACTGGAACTCAATCAAAAGAAAAAATTTGGCAGAAATTCAAACACTTGGAAGCTAAAGACCACTCTGCTCAAGAATGTTTGGGTCAACCAAGAAATCAAAGAAGAACTTAAACAATTCATGGAAATCAATGAGAACAAAAACACATCTGTCCAAAACCTGTTGGACTCTGCAAAGGCAGTCCTAAGGGGGAAATACATAGCCATCCAATCCTCACTCAAAAAAATAGAAAAATCCTGAATTCACCATCTAAGCCTACACCTTAAAGTACTAAAGAAAAAGCAACAAACAATGCCTAAGCCACGCAATAGAAGAGAAATAATTAAGATTAGAGCAAAGATCAATGAATTAGAAACCCAAAATGTAGTAGATCAGATCAATGAAATTAGTAGCTGGTTCTTTGAAAGAATTAATAAAATTGATAAACCACTGGCCAGACTTATCCAAAAGAAGAGAGAAAGGACCCAAATTAATAAAATTATGAATGAAAGGGGAGAGATCACAACTAACATCAAAGAAACAGAAACTAGAAATTATTATCAACAACTATATGACAATAAACAGCAATCTGGATGAAATGGATGTCTTCCTGGAAACCTATAAGCTGCCAAGACTGAAGAAGGAAGAAATTGACAACCTGAACAGGCCAATAACCAATAATGAGATTGAAGCAGTGATCAAAAACCTCCCAAAAAACAAGAGTCCAGGGCCTGATGGATTCCCAGGGGAATTCTACCAAACATTCAAAGAAGAAATAATACCTATTCTCCTGAAGCTGTTTTAAAAAATAGAAACAGAAGGAAAACTTCCAATCTCATTCTATGAGGCCAGCATTACCTTAATCCCCAAACGAGGCAAAGACCCCATCAAAAAGGAGAATTTCAGACCAATAGCCTGATGAATATGAATTCCAAAATCCTCAACAAAATCCTAGCTAATAGGATCCAACAATACATTAAAAGGATCATCCACCATGACCAAGTGGGATTTATCCCTGGGATGCAAGGGTGGTTCAACATTTGCAAATCAATCAATGGGATAGAACACATTAATAAGAGGAGAGAGAAGAACCATGTGGTCCTCTCAATTGATGTAGAAAAGCATTTCACAATATGCAGCATCCTTTCCTGATTAAAACTCTTCAGAGTATAGGGATAGAGGAACATTCTTCAAGTTCATAAAATCCATCTATGAAAAACCCACAGCGAATATCATCCTCAATGGGGAAGAGCTGAGAGCCTTTCCCTTAAGATCAGGAACACGTCAAGGATGCCCACTCTCACCACTGTTGTTCCACATAGTACTAGAAGTCCTAGCAACAGCAGTCAGACAACAAAAAGAAATAAAAGGTATTCAAATTGGCAAAGAAGACGTCAAACTCTTTCTTTTCACAGACGGCATGATACTTTATGTGGAGAATCCAAAAGACTCCACCCCCACATTACTAGAACTCATCCAGCAATTCAGTAATGTGCCAGGATACAAAATCAATGCACAGAAATCAGTTGCTTTCTTATACACTAACAACGCAACTGTAGAAAGAGAAATTAGAGAAACGATCCCATTTACAATAGCACCAAAAACCATAAGATACCTCGGAATAAACCTACCCAAAGAGGTAAAGGATCTATACTCTAGGAACTATAGAACACTCATGAAAGAAATTGAAGAAGACACAAAAAGATGGGAAAATGTTCCATGCTCATGGATCCAAAGAATAAACACTGTTAAAATGTCTATGCTACCCAGAGCAATCTATACCTTCAATGCCATCCCAATCAAAATTCCATTGAC
>NW_027861705.1:0-255 GCF_054177405.1 Leptonychotes weddellii
TAGGAAAAATACACAGAGAGAAGGGGAAAAATATATAAAGTCTTAGGTAAGTGTCGGCAGGAGAAAGCTTGTTGGAAATCTGTAGCAGCCCTTGATTTAACTCTTGTATTTCGGCTGTGTGTAAGAACCCTTGATACTCAGTGAAATGTGCTGCTTGTACTTTGCCGAGGGGTGGGGCTGACAGAATCACATGGGTGGCTAGGCTGAGGGGTGGAGCTGGCGGAATCACGTGGACCGCTAGGCTGAGGGATGGAG
>NW_027861706.1:0-255 GCF_054177405.1 Leptonychotes weddellii
ATAGTCTCTCATGGTTTGTTTCCACCTCCGATTTCCCCCCCCTTAATTTTTCTGTTCCTACTATCTTCTTTTTTTTTTTTTTAACATACAATGTATTATTCATTTCAGAGGTACAGGTCTGTGATTCATCAGTCTTACACAATTCACAGCGCTCACCATAGCACATACCCTCCCCAATGTCCATCACCCAGCCACCCCATCCCTCCCACCTCCCACCCCTCCAGCAACCCTCAGTTTATTTCCTGAGATTAAGAA
>NW_027861707.1:0-255 GCF_054177405.1 Leptonychotes weddellii
ATCAGTAGCTAAATAACCATCTTCAAAACAAGTGATTGTCTTACTCATCTGTTTTCCTTACATTTTTCTTCTCACATCATTATTTTCCAACTTTCCATTTCATCCTATTATTTTTTATAATAAAAAAATGATTATAGCTTTCCATGAACACCATTTAAAACCTCACAATCCCCCTCATTAAGAGAAGCTTTCAATGGGGGAAAAAAACATAAGGATTGAGCCAGTTTTGCCACTGTTTGAATGAATCCTTTTTAA
>NW_027861708.1:0-255 GCF_054177405.1 Leptonychotes weddellii
GCAATTTTTGGTAATCTAATGGGCATAAAACAGCATTTTATTAGTAACTAAGACAATACAAATTAAGATGCCAAAGAGGTTCAGCATTTATGGTGTATAAATTGGCCATTTCTCCTTTCTCTTTATGAAATAACTGTTCAAGATGGATGTCCCTTTTTCTTTTTTTTTATTTTATTATGTTATGTTAATCAGCATACATTACATCATTAGTTTTTGATGTAGTGTTCCATGATTCATTGTTTGCGTATAACACCC
>NW_027861709.1:0-255 GCF_054177405.1 Leptonychotes weddellii
TTTAGATGTTATTGGATGCCTTGCCAAAAGTATTACTTTATTGAAAATGATGATATTTAGACCAATGCACATAACTTACCTCTACAAAAATATTAAAAATTAGAGGTATTTCATGGGGTAATGTTTTAAAGAACTGGTCATCTTTCCAGATACACTTCACCACTTACAAGATCTGGGCACCATATTGGTGTTTATTTACATAGTTAGTTGGAATCCCAAAGTGTCTTGGACGTGAGTATGCTCTAGTGTCAGGAA
>NW_027861710.1:0-255 GCF_054177405.1 Leptonychotes weddellii
TCCCCATACTCTGTTCCAAATGCAATCAGTTAACCTTAAATTGAGTTGTACCGCTCTTTGTTCTTCTCTCCCCCTAAGCAAAACTACTGCGCCACAATGCGGCCCTAACCAGGACAGTAGTCCACTTCTCCCAGAGGGATACCCCTGGTCTAAGAGTAGAGCTCTGAGTGGAGATGCTAGACCCTGGTCTTCTCAGTTAGCTCCTCCTGGCATGGAATATTTGCCCTATAAGTGAGCCTGGGCAGAAGCCCTTGA
>NW_027861711.1:0-255 GCF_054177405.1 Leptonychotes weddellii
AAAAAATGGATAAACAAAATGTGGTATGTTTGTACAATCGAATCTTATTTGGCCATAAAAAGGAATGAAGTTGGGGTGCTTGGATGGCTCAGTCGGTTAAGTGTCTGCCTTCAGCTCAGGTCATGATCCCAGGGTCCTGGGTTGGAGCCCCATGTCAGTCAGACTCCCTGCTCAGTGGGGAGCCTGCTTCTCCCTCTCCTCTCCACTTGTGTTCTCTCTCCCTATCTCTATCTCTCTCTCTTGAATAAAAAAAAA
>NW_027861712.1:0-255 GCF_054177405.1 Leptonychotes weddellii
GTTTGGGAAAGGGAGCAGAAAGCTTCCAGGACTACCCTAGAAGATCCCCATCTCTGCTGTAGCCAGAGACAAAGACTGCTGACCCCGAACCCAAAGTTTAAACTTGCATGTGGAAGATTCCTGCACACATTGGGTTCCAGCCTGCTCTGGTTTTTATTTTGATGAAAGGGCGTTAATAGGAAAGACTGAGCCCCTGAAAATTCAGGAGCTAAATGCACAGACTCCCTGAAGCTGGGAGCAGAGTCAGCTTCTTGA
>NW_027861713.1:0-255 GCF_054177405.1 Leptonychotes weddellii
CCTGTTTGTTTCTCAGAGTCCATAGTCTTTCATGGTTCATCTCTCCCGCCAATTGCCCCTTGCATTTTTCCCTTCCTTCTCCTAATGTCCTCCATGCTGTTCCTTACCTTCCACAAATAAGTGAAACCATATGATAATTGACTTTCTCTGCTTGACTTATTTCACTTAGCATAATCTCGTCCAGTCCCATCCATGTTGATGTAAAGGTTGGGTATTCATCTTTTCTGATGGCTGAGTAATATTCCATTGTATATA
>NW_027861714.1:0-255 GCF_054177405.1 Leptonychotes weddellii
CCGTGGCTTTTTCTCCTCCCACGGCTCAGATGAGGCACGGAGGCCCGCGGAAGGTGAGGACGGCCTCCGTGCCCCCGCGAGAAGGAGGCTCTCGGGCCCAGGCCGCGGACGCCAGAGTCGCTGCTCTCTGCGCCGCATGGCAAAGCAGCTTCTGCCCCGGCACGGACGCCAGGACTCCGGCCCGGCCCTCGGCCCCGGCGTGTCTGCTGGGCTCCGGGCCATCCGAGGCCAGCCAGGGCAGGTGGGCGGGGGCCC
>NW_027861715.1:0-1900 GCF_054177405.1 Leptonychotes weddellii
AGTGCTCCCAGTCCTCGCCTCCAGGTTGGGGCACATCTCTGCCCTTTGTGCTTCTAAAATTGCCAGCCACCCCCAGTTCCCATGCACGGCCCTGCCACTCCAGTTTCAGTCTGGGGGGCTGCCCTAAAGTCCTTTCCCCACTGCTACCAGTCTGCAAGTCTGTGCCCTGTCCCCAGTGTGGGAGGCTATCGCTCACCAGCAGTGCAGGATCCTGATGGCTAGGCTCCCTCCCTCTTCTGTTTATCCTCCAATATCTGCCCGCAGAATCACGGCTCCCCATTTCGTACCTCGAAACCAACCGCCTGTGATATTCTGTTTGTAGAGATCCAGATCTATCTTCTTACATCTCAGGCTGATTTCATGGGTGTTCAGAGTGGTCTGGTAGATATCCAGCTCAATTCCAGGGACCGGTTGGAATAGGGTCCCCTAATCCTCTGCCATTCCCCCCCCCGCCAAGATCTGCTTTAAAGATCAAAGTGAAATCCTGCAGTTTTCAAGTCACAATTTTGAAAAACCTTTAAATTTTCTCTTGGTTAAATAACGAAGATAAAAGCTAGTGTTTATTGAGCAATTCCTATGTGCCAGACTCACATAAATAAAATGTGGGATATTCATATGATAGAACATTATTCAGTCATAAAGTGGAAAGAAGTACTGATACGTACAACATGAATGATCCTTGAAAGCATTATGTTAAATGAAAGAGGTCAAACACAGAGGACCATATGATTCCATTCATATGAAATGTCAAGAATAGGTAAATCCAAAGAGAAAGAAAGTAGATTAGTGGGAGTAAGGGACTAGGGGGAGGGGGAAATAGGGAGTGACTATTAATGAGTGCTGGGATTTTTTTGGGGGGGAATGATAGAAATGTTGCAGAATTAGTGGTAATGGTAACACAAGCTTGTGAACATACTGAAAACTACTGAATTGTACACTTAAAAAATGTAAGGTTTCTACATGGATCTTCTTTCACCTTCCTAAATAAGAAATTAGCTGGGATGGGGAAAAAAATGGAGCAATGAGGAATAATTCCCTCAAGAATTTAATTATCCTTTTTGGTGATTGAGGTATAAATTAATAACTTGAATACAAGGTAGAATGAGGTAATACTTATGGAGATGAACATAACAAAATTTTACAAATCTTTTTGCCTGTCTCTTCCAAATTCAATCTGTAATTCAGTTAATAATTTTATTCCAGGTGTCAGCATGTCTTTCTCATTAACAAAGCTGAGAGAGATTTCTTGAGATTGGCATAAAGTTCACAGCTATTGAAGCTGAGAAATGGTTACATGGCATTCATTGTTTTATTGTTTCTACTTTTATGTTTTGGTGAAAATTTCTGTAGGAGTAAGTGAAAGAAATTACCTGTTTGGAGGAAAGCATTGTTTTCCACAAAAGTTGGAGGATATTTTTCTTTCTTGCATTTTTGTAATGAAAACAGAATTAATACCAGTGAAATGCATGGATCTTAAATATATATAGTTCAATGAGTTTTGATAAATGTAAATACTACCCTGATACATTAAGCTATTCCCTCACTCTAGAAAGTTTCCAGTCATTACCTCTCACAAGCAACCACTGTTTTGATTTCTGTCACTATTATTTGTTTTGCCAATAAGTACAGGCAAATAATATATGTACTCATTTGCCATTTGAGTATCCCATTGAATAGCCTTGACATTTTCGTAAAAAAATCAAGTGCATATAATGTGGGTCTATTTCTGGACTGTATTCTATTTCATTGATCTATTTATCTATATTTATGAACCTTGCCTTGATTACTATAGCTTTTCAGTAACTCTTGAATTCAAACTTGAATCAACTTTGTTCCTTTCATAGTTATTTTGCTATTCTACGTGTTTGTATATAATTCTAATTGTCAACTTATATGAAAA
>NW_027861716.1:0-255 GCF_054177405.1 Leptonychotes weddellii
CTCCGAGAAACAAACTGAGAGTTTTAGAGGGGAGGGGATGGATTAGCCCACTGATCGGTATTAAGGAAGGCAGGTACTGCATGGAGCAATGGGTGTTATATGAAAACAATGAATCGTGGATCAGTACATCAAAAACTAATGATGTATGGTGACTAACATAACATAATAAAATAGTATAAAATTTAAAAAAAGAAACAAAAGAAATGAACAAATGGAAGAAAAAAGACAGAGATGCAAACCAACAGACTCTTTACT
>NW_027861717.1:0-255 GCF_054177405.1 Leptonychotes weddellii
AGCAAGATTTTCTGAAGGTAGAGACAGCTATGGACATTTTATGAAACCTTCCCTGGTGATTCTAACCTGCAGCCAGAGTTGAAAAATCTGTGCCAGTGCTGAGGTGGAGGATGATGGCAACCGCTGTCAGAGGAACATTGGCTCCCAAGAAGAATAGATACCCCAGAGGTGGAGCAGAAGAGTCCTCAGCAGACCCCACGCTCTTAAGGAATTTTGTGTAGGAGGCCGAGAAGAGTAGTGGTGGGAGTGCCTCCT
>NW_027861718.1:0-255 GCF_054177405.1 Leptonychotes weddellii
TGTCTCTGTCTCTTTGTCTCTTTCTCTGTCTCTGTCTCTCTGTCTCTTTTTCCATCTCTGTCTCTCTCTTTCTGTCTCTATCTCTTTGTCTGTCTCTCTCTATCTCTCTGTCTATCTCTCTCTGTCTCTATCTCTCTCTTTCTCTGTCCCTATCTCTCTCTGTCTCTCTGTCTCTTTCTCAGCCTATCTCTCTGTCTCTGTCTCTCTCTTTCTTTGTCTCTCTTTCTCTGTCTCTTTGTCTCTCTCTTTGTCTCT
>NW_027861719.1:0-255 GCF_054177405.1 Leptonychotes weddellii
TTACTGTTCCTTCCACTTGGGAAGTTCTTTCCCAGATACCAGCATGGTTCCCTCTTGAAGGCCTTCACTCAAAAATTACCTTCTTCACCAATCCTTTTATTTTTTTTTATTTTTTTATTTTTTTTAAATTTTTTTTATTTGACAGAGAGAGAGACAGCGAGAGAGGGAACACAAGCCGGGGGAGTGGGAGAGGGAGAAGCAGGCCTCCCGTGGAGCAGGGAGCCCGATGCGGGCCTCGATCCCAGGATCCCGGGA
>NW_027861720.1:0-255 GCF_054177405.1 Leptonychotes weddellii
CCACCCAGGCGCCCCTCAGGTTAGGATTCTTAGCAGGGTACATGTTGGGCCCTCCGTAAGTATTAGCTGATTAATTCATTTTGATTGAGGAGAATACTGAGAATACCTGGCAGGCAGTCCTTGGCATAGGGACCAGAGAATGTGACCAGTGCCCTGGGCTGTGTGCCCGTGGAAGGAGTTTAACCTGCAGGTCAGCTCCGTGCGTGCCCTGGGAACACCACAGCGAGCACTTACCGTATCACCTGGGCCCCTGAC
>NW_027861721.1:0-255 GCF_054177405.1 Leptonychotes weddellii
ATTTTGGGGCATCTGGGTGGCTCAGTCGTTGGGCGCCTGCCTTCAGCTCGGGTCACGATCCCGGGGTCCTGGGATTGAGCCCCGCTTCAAGTTCCCTGTTCAGCAGAGAGCCTGCTTCTCCCTCTCCCTCTGCCTGCCACTCCCCCTGCTTGTGCTCTCTCTCTGTCAAATAAATAAAAATAAAGATCTTAAAAAAAAAAGAAATTTTTAAGAAGAACAAAGTTGAGGGGTGCCTGTGTGACTCATCGGTTAAGC
>NW_027861722.1:0-255 GCF_054177405.1 Leptonychotes weddellii
TGCCTTTTTGACAATTGGACATCTTATTGTTGTATTTCACTGCAGTTATCTCACCTCTTCTCCCACAGGGTTCTGAATTCTACTTAATTTGTTGCTTGTTTTTATGAATTTTATTCTGCCTGAGGTGATTTCCATCAAATGTTAATAGACGGGACCTTAGAAATCATTTGAGGGTGCCTGGGTGGCTCAGTTGGTTAAGTGACTGCCTTCGGCTCAGGTCATGATCCTGGAGTCCCGGGATCGAGTCCCGCATCG
>NW_027861723.1:0-255 GCF_054177405.1 Leptonychotes weddellii
CTGAGCACAGACGTGACCTCGTTTACAACACAGACCCAGCACTCCGACGGGGCGGCGGCGGGAGGGACGTCAGCTTCTGCAGCATCCCGTGTGGGTGTAACTATCGGGCTGTGTTACCAGGGGAATCCGGAGGAAGGCACCCCAACCCGCAGAGTCTGTGGTCCCCGGAGGAGCTCCTCTCGCCTTGGCCCCCACGCCCGGCCTCGGCTCACGGGGCAGCAGCAGCTCACAGAACCTGCTTCTGCCTCTTGGGGG
>NW_027861724.1:0-255 GCF_054177405.1 Leptonychotes weddellii
ATGGGGAGTGACGGCTAAGGTTTCTATTTGGGGTGATGATTGCAAAACTCTATAAATACACTAAAAAAAGCACTGAATTGTATACTTTAAATGGGTGACTTATGGTATCTAAATTACATCTCAATAAAGCTATTGAGAAAGGAGAGGCGGATGCAATCATGCATTGTATTACTTGGTGCCTCTGAAGATTGAATGCTAAGATTACTTAGGTGTTTCATCACTTAGAAAAACTGTTTCCATGTTCAGCTCTAATAC
>NW_027861725.1:0-255 GCF_054177405.1 Leptonychotes weddellii
CAGCCATAAAGCAAGGTTAACGTAATTGTAAAGCAAGTTCAGGATTCCAAACTCAGTGACATTTCATATGCATTTGACTTGGCTTTATACATGTCACACCAAGCAAAGCACAAGACAGGGTCACACAACAAACAAGATACAAGGGTTAAGAAGTTAATGAACCAAACTCGAAGTCAGTCTGGGGGCACACAGTTGAGACGAGGCCTCCATCCAGTCAAGGTCAGCTCTTGGCACTTGCTGCTTATTATGGTCAAA
>NW_027861726.1:0-1900 GCF_054177405.1 Leptonychotes weddellii
CCTCTATCCCTATACTCTGAAGACTTTTAATCAGGAAAGGATGTTGTATTTTGTCAAATGCTTTTTCTGCATCAGTTGAGAGGACCATATGGTTCTTCTCCCTCTTTTTATTAATGTGTTCTATCACATTGACTGATTTGCAAATGTTGAACCACCCTTGCATCTCGGGGATAAATCCCACTTGGTCGTGGTGGATGATCCTTTTAGTGTATTGTTGGATCCTATTAGCTAGGATTTTGTTGAGGATTTTGGAATCCATATTCATCAGGGATATCGGTCTGAAATTATCTTTTTTGATGGGGTCTTTGCCTGGTTTGGGGATTAAGGTAATGCTGGCCTCATAGAATGAGTTTGGAAGTTTTCCTTCTGTTTCTGTTTTTTTAAACAGCTTCAAGAGAATAGGCATTATTTCTTCTTTGAATGTTTGGTAGAATTCCCCAGGGAATCCATCAGGCCCTGGACTCTTGTTTTTTGGGAAGTTTTTGATCACTGCTTCAATCTCGTTATTGGTTATTGGCCTATTCAGGTTGTCAATTTCTTCCTGTTTCATTCTTGGCAGTTTATAGGTTTCCAGGAAGGCCTCCATTTCATCCAGATTGCTCAGTTTATTGGCATATAGTTTTTGATGATAATTTCTAATAATTGTTTCTATTTCCTTGGTGTTAGTCGTGATCTCTCCCCTTTTATTCATCATTTTATTAATTTGGGTCCCTTCTCTATTCTTTTGGATAAGTCTGGCCAGTGGTTTATCGATCTTATTAATTCTTTCAAAGAACCAACTTCTAGTTTCATTGATCTGATCTACTTTGTTTCTGGTTTCTAATTCATTAATCTCTGCTCTATTATTAATTATTTCTCTTCTAATGTGTGGCTTAGGCATCGTTTATTGTTTTTTCTCTAGTCCTTTAAGGTGTAGAGTTAGTTGGTGAATTCGGGATTTTTCCAATTTTTTGAGTGAGGCTTGGATGGCTATGTATTTCCCCCTTAGGACCGCCTTTGCAGTATCCCATAGGTTTTGGATCGATGTGTTTCCATTTTCATTGATTTCCCTGAATTATTTTAAGTTCTCTTTGTTTTCCTGGTTGACCCAAACATTTTTGAGCAGAGTGGTCTTCAGCTTCCAAGTGTTTCAATTTTTTTTTTTTTAAAGATTTTATTCATTTATTTGAGAGAGAGAGAGAGAGAATGAGAGACAGAGAGCATGAGAGGGGGAGGGTCAGAGGGAGAAGCAGACTCCCCGCTGAGCAGGGAGCCCGACGCGGGACTCGATCCCGGGACTCCAGGATCATGACCTGAGCTGAAGGCAGTCGCTTAACCGACTGAGCCACCCAGGCACCCCCAAGTGTTTCAATTTTTCCAGATTTTTTCTTGTGATTGAGTTCCAGTTTTAAAGCACTGGCCTGAGGATATGCAGGGAATAATCTCAATCTTTTGGTATTCGTTGAGACCTGATTTGTGACCCAGTATGTGGTCTATTCTGGAGAAAGTTCCATGTGCGCTCAAGAAGAATGAGTATTCTGTTGTTTTAGGGTGGAATGTTCTGTAAATATCTATGAGGTCCATCTGGTCCAGTGTATCATTCAAAGCTCTTGTTTCCTTGTTGATTTTCTGCTGAGATGATCTGTCCATTGCTGAGAGTGAAGTATTGAGGTCTCCTACAATTAACGTATTGTTATCAATATGACTCTTTATTTTGGTTAACAGTTGGCTTATGTAGATGGCTGCTCCCATGTTGGGGGCATAGATATTTACAATTGTTAGATCTTCTTGTTGGATAGGCCCTTTAAGAATGATATAGTGTCTTTCTGTGTCTCTAACTATAGCCTTTAGTTTAAAATCTATTTTGTCTGATATAAGAATTGCTACCCCAGCTTTCTTTTGAGGTCCGCTAGCATGGAAG
>NW_027861727.1:0-255 GCF_054177405.1 Leptonychotes weddellii
TTGCATCTGGCCCATCCTATAACCAAAAAAATGGATAGCACCTAGCAGGTCTTTTATGGATTTTGGAAGCAACATATCCCTCATTTAGGTATGCTACTCAGGGCCATTTACCATGTGACCTGATAAACTGTTAGTCTTGAGTGGGGCCCAGAACAAGAGAAGGCTCTGCAACAGGTCTAGGCTATGGAGCATGCTGCTCGGCTGCTCAGGTCATGTGATCGAGCAGATCCCAGGGTGCTTTTAGTGTCACTGGCA
>NW_027861728.1:0-255 GCF_054177405.1 Leptonychotes weddellii
CTGAGCCCATACAGATACCAAAACATTTTGAATAAATATATCAGGAGAATAGACAAACTGTTCATGCAGAAAAATTCCAAATAATTTATGTAGATACTCTTCCCTCACAGAGGTGGAGAGTCACTCCCTACTCTTTGTGGTCTACTCATACTGACTTTCTTTCAAATAGTATGGAATGTAAAAGGAAAAAAAAAATTACTTTACAGTGACAAACACTACCTTAGTCAGGTGATCACAGTAATAAGTCAGTAATGT
>NW_027861729.1:0-255 GCF_054177405.1 Leptonychotes weddellii
TCGGGAGAGAGCCTGCTTCTCCCTCTGCCTGCCTTTCCCCCTACTTGTGCTCTCTTTCTCTGTCAAATAAATAAATAAATAAAATCTTAAAAAAAAAAAGAAAGTTAAAACAGAAGGTTTAAATAAGATCCAGAGTCTCATAATAATAACCAAACTGTCCAGGTTTTGATCTATTATTTGCATATAAGAACTAGAAAGACTGTTAGAATAATCTGATAAAGATTTTAAAAACATCCAAAAAAGGTTTCAACATGC
>NW_027861730.1:0-255 GCF_054177405.1 Leptonychotes weddellii
AGTTGACATCTGGACAGAGTAGAGGAGTGGGTTGCAGATGGCAATGAAGCGGTCATAAGCCATGGCTGCCAAGAGAAATCCCTCAGCCACAATGAACAAAGCAAAGAGAAAGAGCTGGGTCACACAGCCTGCAAAGGAGATGGACTTGCTCTCAGACCAGAAGTTGATCATAGCCTTGGGTGCAATAACAGAAGAATAGAAGAGGTCAATGAAGGACAGGTTGCCTAGGAAGAAATACATTGGCGTGTTCAGCCG
>NW_027861731.1:0-255 GCF_054177405.1 Leptonychotes weddellii
CCCCCTGTTCATGCTCTCTCTGTATTTCTGTGTCTCAAATGAATAAGTAAAATCTTAAAAAAAAAAAAATTTGATTCCTTTTGAGGCGGGGGCAGGCATTTAGGTGGGGGAAGGCATTTAGAGAGACAGTACAGAAGCCTCAGAAGGATCTAGTGTATGGATCTTCATGCTTTTCTTTCTTTAGCACCCTTGATTTTCTCCTCAGTACCCCCTTGGTATACTGCTGTCTGTGGTGTAGCCTTTCAGCTTCTTAGC
>NW_027861732.1:0-255 GCF_054177405.1 Leptonychotes weddellii
AATGGACGTTTACTTATGATTTCCTTTTCATTGTGCGCCCGCAAAAGTGGTATGGCACGGGTGGATGGAGGGACCCCATCTGCTTGGGCACCACTTTTTCATAGGAAGACTAAGTGGGTGCTTCAGTCCACCTGTGCTCTGAGCTTTGCGAGGGATTTTCTTTTTACTTGTTGCTTCCAGATTTGCCTTTTCTTAATGTCAGTGACAACAGCCGGAACTGTGTTGCCCAATACAGTAGCCACTAGCCACATGTGG
>NW_027861733.1:0-255 GCF_054177405.1 Leptonychotes weddellii
GAGCCACGCCCTGGAGAGGCTCCTGCTGCCACTGGAAGACAGGGACGAGCACACGCCCCTGCAGATGCTGCAGGTGAGGCAGGCGCCCTGCTCACCTGGCCCGGGGTGGGGGGGGAGCCCTCAGCACCCCTGCACACCTGGCCGGGGGTGGGGAGCCCTCAGCACCCCTGCTCACCTGGCTGGGGGTGGGGAGCCCTCAGCACCCCTGCTCACCTGGCTGGTGGGGGAGGGGAGCCCTCAGCACCCCTGCTCACC
>NW_027861734.1:0-255 GCF_054177405.1 Leptonychotes weddellii
CCCTGAGCCCATACAGATACCAAAATATTTTGAATAAATATATCAGGAGAATAGACACTGTTCATGCAGAAAAATTCCAAATAATTTATGTAGATACTCTTCCCTCACAGAGGTGGAGAGTCACTCCCTACTCTTTGTGGTCTACTCATACTGACTTTCTTTCAAATAGTATGGAATGTAAAAGGAAAAAAAAAATTACTTTACAGTGACAAACACTACCTTAGTCAGGTGATCACAGTAATAAGTCAGTAATGT
>NW_027861735.1:0-255 GCF_054177405.1 Leptonychotes weddellii
CTGCATATTCTGCTCCCCGCAGCCTCCTCCCAGCCCGCCTCCCTCCCTCACCGGCCCAGCCAGTGTTTCCTGAGCACTCTCTGCATACATACCAGACACTGTCCTAGGTGCTGAGATGTAGCAAGAGCAGAAGAACAGGCAAATACAATAGCTGCCTTCGTGAACGTTGCACGGGGCGCAGGCAATGGTCAGCTTACGCGTGCTTCACGGCAGCTGGTTTCCAGTGCTCCAGAGAAAGAGAAGACAGAGAAGGGG
>NW_027861736.1:0-255 GCF_054177405.1 Leptonychotes weddellii
ATTCCCATTGCCTTGAAGTTAAATCCAATTTAGTAAATGTATACCATATTCTTGTATAAACAAAAAATAAAAATCATCTATTTGTTATAACCTCAATTAGGCATTCTATTACATAAAGATGAAATCACCCCTTACTTTTCAAATTTACCTATAAATATATTATAGAAAATTTCATCATGGCTTCAAAAAAGAGTGTGTAGTATCTACCCAAACAAAAATAAAAACAAAAACATAAGAAGAACTGAAAGAGTTTGA
>NW_027861737.1:0-1900 GCF_054177405.1 Leptonychotes weddellii
AAATATAAGAAGGAAATCACACACACACAGACACCCCACATATCCTAATATCATACATAGACACATATCCTATCCCACATAGCCACACTGCAAAAAGACAGAAAATACTAAAAAGAAGATGTTAGTGGACAAGATCAACAATTATGAAGGTGGTGGTTGTCTCTGATCCAGATCTCAACTTAATGGTGATTTCCCCAAGTTATCAGGTGTGGAGGCATCTTTCTGACTCCAAGAGCCATGTTGAGAGGGTGTGATACTAGAGCCAGCAATAGGCTCAGAGGCTTCCTGACTTTCCTGTTTCTTGGTTTGACTGAGATACCAGCTGCTTTGGAAGGTCAGTTCTGCAAATTGTTCTGGGAGCTTCTGGAGGGCCATTCATACTCTTAAAACACACTCAAATATTTTTAAGTGAAATGAGATAAACTTTTTCATCTATTCACTGACAAAAATTTTAATTTGATAATGTTGGTACTAGAAAAATGTGTAAATTACTACTTCTCTTCAGAGGAAAACAAAAAACGCTGAGTGCTTGGATTCAATGATTCCAATCCTTTGATTTGTACCAGGAAAAGTTGGCCAAGTTATGAGAACTAGAATGTTCAGCACAGTTCTGTTTATGATTAAACAAACAACAGTAGACAAGCAATGGTCAAATAAAATGTATTTTAAAAATCTAAATAAATATTACAATAGGCTATTCTATAACCATTAAAATATATGAAGAGGATATACATACATTATTATGGAAAGATCTCTAACATATATTACTAAGCACAATAAACAAAGATCATTAGACATGTACACTATTATCTGTTGTGTAAATATGAATGATTATCTTTATATTCATAAACAAGTATACACTGACAAATGCATAAAAAAAATTGGTCTTGAAGGAATTACTTGAGCCTGTTATGTTGGTAACTTTGGACCACAGCACTTGGAATGTGGGGAAGGACAGTTTCTTTCACCACTTTTATTTTTCTATATTATTTGGGTTTTTCAAACTTGACCATGACATGTTTTCATTACAAAATGTATCCACATGGATTATTTAAAAATGTGAGAATGTGGGCATTTTGTCTTCTTCTTAATTTTATTAGTAGTTTAAAGAGCCTAGTTCATGTCAGAAGTATTTAACTTTTCTTGAGAATTTACTAGGTGACCATGAAACAGTTTTCCATGAATTCTTTCTTTAATTTATGCCACCATGATGTGAATCCTATAAGACTGATGTACCACTCTATGTGTGAAGCTTCAGAGACCCAGGAATGTCCACAGCACTATGTTCATGTCACACACAAGGAAGGAGATAAAGAATTTCAACACGCATACTCTTTCCTCATGTTGTGTTCCTTCCACATATCTTTTGTTTCCTATTAACCATAACAAAAATTAATTTCCTTTAAACAATACATTTCTAATATTACAAGGTATTTTAGTTCTAAGTATGGGTGAATGTTTAATTTTTTTCCATGAACAAAAATGGAAGATAATATGCCAAGATGACACTGCCTCAATAAAAAATGATAATCCATTATTATAGCGTGTGTGGGTGTGTGATATCTTGTTAATGACTTGCTATGCATAAGTACCAGGAGATGAAGTTGACATTTGATACTGATACAACTCTAAAGAGAAGACCTTCTATTGTGGCCTATTATAGCTTCCTTGATGTGTCAAGTGCTTTATTTTCCAAAAATGGAAATGTAGGATTGATCCTAGCCGGAATGGAGAAGTCAATAGCCCCCCTGCTTTTTTTTTTTTAATTTATTCTTTTTTATTGTTATGTTAATCCCCATACATTACATCATTAGTTTTAGATGAAGTGTTCCAAGATTCATTGTTTGTGCATAACACCCAGTGCTCCATGCAGAATGTGCCCTCCTCAAAACCCACCACC
>NW_027861738.1:0-255 GCF_054177405.1 Leptonychotes weddellii
TCCCATAGGGACCCAGACTTGTATCTGGTGGCTTTATGTCCCGAGTAGATTGTCCTCACTCCATGGATGGAAGTGACACAGTTGTCAGGGCGAGACCTATAAGTTGTTCACTGCCCAAGGACAAAACCAGAAGGAGCTGGTTATCTTGCCCGCATGTCTAGCTGTGAAAGGGGCTGGAGGAAAGATTGATTCAGAGGAGGCATGTGTCTGGAGCAGGGAGGGAGGGGGGGACCCTTAGTAACGTGTGATGTACAG
>NW_027861739.1:0-255 GCF_054177405.1 Leptonychotes weddellii
CCAAAGCAAGCCTAAAAAACCTGGAAGTGGAAAACTTTGTTCCTGCAGCGAGGTATTGGTGTAGGAACTAGACCCCACGTTCCATGGTTCTTGGGTCTCAAAGACTGATAATTTCTCACCTACAAATACATTCTCTTTCATATGCAAACAGTTTGAAGATCAGAACTATGTTTTAACAAGGCCACCAGATTAAAAGATTTTACTTACTCGGTCACACTCTTCTTTGAATGAATTTTCCCCCTACATTTATGGGTT
>NW_027861740.1:0-255 GCF_054177405.1 Leptonychotes weddellii
ACATCACCGTATTTTTTGATGCCACCACAGTAGTATGAAGGTACTATTAGCCTGATTGTGGTGTCACCTAGCACAAGACACCAAATTTCTGGGCTAGGATGAGGGCAGTAAGAATAGGGCCAATGGCCCGGGAGCTTTGAAAGACCTGCTGAAGGACGAATCAACACTAGTGACTGATTGCAACTATCGAAGGAAAGACGTAAAAAATCAGGATGTCTAAGATTTCCACCCTGGGCCACAGGGGAAAATGAGAAC
>NW_027861741.1:0-255 GCF_054177405.1 Leptonychotes weddellii
ATAACCAACAGATGAATGAATGGATAAAGAAGATGTGGTATATATATATATATATATATATACCATGGAATATTATGCAGCCATCAAAAAACCACGAAATCTTGCCATTTGCAATGACGTGGATGGAACTAGAGGGTATTATGCTGAGCGAAATAAGTCAATCAGAGAAAGACACGTATCATATGATCTCACTGATATGTGGAATTCTTAATCTCAGGAAACAAACTAAGGTTTGCTGGAGTGGTGGGGGTTGGG
>NW_027861742.1:0-255 GCF_054177405.1 Leptonychotes weddellii
GTGTTATGCACAAACAATGAATCATGGAACACTACTTCAAAAACTAATGATGTAATGTATGGTGATTAACATAACAATAAAAATTTAAAAAAAAACCCTGTACATTAAAAAAGAACACAAAAATCCACATACTATACGTAACTTTAAGTATACTCTGCATACTTATATAACTATGAATTATACATCTATAACTTCAGTTTGACTTATTTCTTTTTTAAAAACAGCTATCCTGAGATGTAAGTCCAATTTACCCAT
>NW_027861743.1:0-255 GCF_054177405.1 Leptonychotes weddellii
CATGTTATAGCACACTGTATGGAATTTTCCTTATTCATTCATCCATTGATGGACACAGATTGTTTCCATGTTTTAACTGCTGTGGATAATGCAGCTGTGAATGTGGGTGTACAAATGTCTCTTCAAAACCCTGCTTTCAGTTCTTCTGGGTGTATACCCAGAAGTGGAATTGCTGGGTCATATGGCAATTCTATTTTTAATTTTTAACTTTTCAAGGAGCATCCATACTGTTTTTTACAGTGGCTGCACTGTAAA
>NW_027861744.1:0-255 GCF_054177405.1 Leptonychotes weddellii
TGTTCTGCTTTATATGTCAGATTTCATATACATCGATTTTTGGGGGCCATCTCTTCTTCTTTTTTTTTTTTTTTAAAGATTTTATTTATTTATTTGAGACAGAGAGAATGAGAGAGACAGAGAGCACATGAGAGGGGGAAGGGTCAGAGGGAGAAGCAGGCTCCCTGCCGAGCAGGGAGCCCGATGCGGGACTCGATCCCGGGACTCCAGGATCATGACCTGAGCCGAAGGCAGTCGCTTAACCAACTGAGCCAC
>NW_027861745.1:0-255 GCF_054177405.1 Leptonychotes weddellii
CACAATATAAATAGTTAATACTACTTTTCCTAACTTATATACAGTCTGGCTCTCTGTCTTATAGTGTGAATTTCCTGTTCAGTAACACCAGCTCAGATAGTTATAATGAACACAATATAAATAGTTAATACTACTTACATGACTACTATCATAACTGCCACTACTACTGTTCAGGAGTGCTCACTATGTACCAGGACTCTGCGCTCTTCTGTGGGTAGTTTTAACACAAAAAGACATAAAAATAACTTAACACGT
>NW_027861746.1:0-7711 GCF_054177405.1 Leptonychotes weddellii
TATATATACAATGGAATATTATGCAGCCATCAGAAGGAATGAAATCTTGCCATTTGCAAGGACGTGGATGGAGCTGGAGGGTATTATGTTGAGCGAAATAAATCAGAGAAAGACATGTATCATATGATCTCACTGATATGAGGAATTCTTAATCTCAGGAAACAAACTGAGGGTTGCTGGAGTGGTGGGGAGTGGGAGGGATGGGGTGGCTGGGTGATAGACTTTGTGGAGGGTATGTGCTATGGTGAGCGCTGTGAAGTGTGTAAGACTGTTGAATCACAGACCTGTTCCTCTGAAACAAATAATACATTATATGTTAAAAAAAAAAAAAAAGGATGAAAGGATGATAGCAGGAAGGGGAACATGAAGGGGGGTAAATCAGAGGGGGAGACAAACCATGAGAGACTATGGACTCTGAGAAACAACCTGAGAGTTCTAGAACTGATGAGGGTGGGGGGATGGGTTAGCCTGGTGATGGGTATTAAAGAGGGCACATACTGAATGGAGCCCTCAGTGTTATACGCAAACAATGAATCATCGAACACTAAATCAAAAACTAATAATGTAATATATGGTGATCAATATAACATAAAAAATAAACTAAAAGGTAACCTATAGAATTGGAAGAAGATATTTGCAAATGACATATTTGATACAGTGTTAGTATCCAAAATATATAAAGAACTGATACACCCAAAAAACAAATAATCCAATTAGAAAATGGGCTGAAGATAGGAACGGACATTTCTGCAAAGAAAACATCCCAGATGGCAAACAGACACATGAAATGATGCTCAACATCACTCATCATCAGAGAGATGCAAATCAAAACTACAATGAGATATCACCTCCTACCTGTCAGAATGGCTAAAATCAAAGCCACAAGAAACAACAAATGTTAGGTACGATATGGAGAAAATGGAATTCTTGTGCATTTTTTGTTGGAATGCAAATTGGTGCAGCCACTGTGAAAACAGT
Organism: Leptonychotes weddellii; assembly: GCF_054177405.1. Taxonomy (NCBI): domain Eukaryota; kingdom Metazoa; phylum Chordata; class Mammalia; order Carnivora; family Phocidae; genus Leptonychotes; species Leptonychotes weddellii. Next base: position 979 of record NW_027861746.1, read on the forward strand.
ATGGAGCTTCCTCAAAAAGTGATTCACACTTACAATAGTGGGTATTTTTACCCAGAGAATACAAAAACACGAATTCCAAAGGATATATGTACCATTATGTTTATTGCAACATTATTTACAATAGTAAAATATGGAAGCAGCCCAAGTACACATCAACAGATGAATGGAGAAAGATGTGATATATATGTGTATATATATCACACATAGATATACATAAAAATGTGATGTATATTAATATTATTCAGCCATTAAAAAGAATGAAATCTTGCCATTTGCAGTGACATGGATGGAGCTAGTGAGTAAAATGTTCAGCGAAATAAGTCAATCAGAGAAAGACAAATACTATATGATTTCACTCATGTGGAATTGAACAAACAAGTGAAAAAAGGCAGGGGAGGGACAAACCAAGAAACTTTTTTTTTTTAAAGATTTTTTTTTAATTTATTTATTTGGCAAAGGGATAGCACAAGTAGGCAGAGCGGCAGGCAGAGGGAAAGGGAGAAACAGGCTCTCTGCTGAGCAGGGAGCCCGATGCGGGGCTCCATCCCAGGAGCCTGGGATCATGACCCGAGCCGAAGGCAGCCGCTTAACCGACTGAGCCACCCAGGCTCCCCAAGAAACAGATTCTTAACTGCAGAGAAGAAATTGATGGTTTACCAGAGGGGAGGTGGGTAGGGGGATGGGTGAAATAGGTGAAGGGGAATAAAGAGTACACTTACTATGATGAGCACTGAATAATGAATGTATAGAATTGTTGAAATCACTGTATTGTACACCTGAAACTAATATAACACTGTATGTTAACTATACTGGAATTAAAATAAAAACTTTATAAGAAAAAAAAAAACAATTGGCCACATTTGTGAAAAGCATTTGAAATAAATCCAAAGATGGAATTGCTAAATTTTAGTACCTGAATGTTTCTTTATATAATATTGCATGCATGTTGAATAAGGAGATAATGATGTAAACAATATTGAGTGATGTGGGATTTTTTTAAATTTTAATTTTACAAATATGACAGACATGTTTTGTTGTGATAGTTTTAATGAGCCATTTCCTTATTTGGTAATGGTTTCATTCTTATCATAAAAGTAAAATTACATGTCCTTTTTCGCATATCTCTTACTGTTTGATAACCCAGTTTTGTTTTCTAGGATTCTAACTTTCATATCTGCTACACATAGCACTTAAGCAATGCCCTCTCTCTCTGTTTCTGTAAGAATGACATATTCTGTACCAGTAATACTGTTTAATCTTCTAATAAAATAAACACATTATAGGAAAGTACTTTGGCTTTTTGCTTCTTAATTACTCTAATTTGGGCCCCAGCTGGGGCTCATCTCTAACAATCTTCATTCCATCAGATAAAGGGGAATTGTTTAAAACTGTTCTGGGTTAGTTGTAAACAATGGACCAGCTTCTAAAAGGTTTATCTCAAAGTTGATATCTGATAAAAGCAAAATATTAAGTCTGAATCAAAATGAAAAATGTTTTGAGACTTTTCCCTGTTCAGATGGTCTCAGTTCATTATTGTGATTAACCTGAAGACATCTTTTATTTAATAGCTTCATTTAGCTGTTATGAAAACTTTTAAAAGCTTTTTTTTATATCTTTTATTTTAAAGATTTACTGAATGAGTAAAACAAGGAATTTTTGAAACAGTACAGGAGATAAGGTTAAATTTTAGGTAAAGTAAGGTTACTATTTTAAGTAAATGGTGAAATACAGGAACGTTGAAGACAGTGATGAAGATCTAAATGAAGAAGGAAAAAAAATAATAGGACAAGAGAAAATATGGGGCATAGGTAAAGATGTACCAGTGGACTGTGTGTCCAAGATCCTTCTTATCTCTATTCTCATTTATTACGCATAAGTATTCTGCTCAAAAATGCTATTCAGAGAGGAGAGAGAGGTTAATAGAGATAATTTAGGAGATATACAGATAGTATGTGTATATATATGTAAAATATATGTATAATATAAACATAAAGCAGCACTTTCTAATTACTGATAATCTAGAAAATTCAGAAAGGTAAAACAAAGAAAATTACAAAGGAGTCCTCATATTTCCCACCACAAGCAGAAATCCTCTTAACATTTTCTATCTGTAGTTATGTTAAATTTTTCATTTTTTAAAAGATTTTAATTTTATGTCTTATTTTTAAACTTTAAAAATTATAACACTTTAAAACTACTTATTAAAATAATTATTCTACTACCTCATTTATAGAAAAGTGTATAAATCGTAAATATACAACTTGATGAATTTTCATAAACTGAATGTGCAGTCATTACATCAGCAATTTTTCAACTGTTTACATTTTTAAAAGAATCAGAGGCCACCTGCTACATGACTCTTTTCTTAGCCCTGCAGTAGAGATAATTGTTTCCTAATTGTGACAAAATTAGCTAGATCCATTAATGGGGCCTGAGGATGAAAAGAGGGGTCTTGGTCACAGAACCAGCATGGTAGTCAACCCCGATGCAGCCATCCTGGCAAGATACATATAGCTGTGAAGGAGAGTGTTGAGGAACATAAAATCATCGGAACTGTTCAAGGTCGCCTCTGGAAGATGAGAACCCAGAGAGCAAATGCCAGTGGGAGGCCAGCACTGGTAGCGCCAATAGGGCAGTGGTGATGACAGCCCCAGGGCAAGGGGCAGCCTAGGTGGGGATTTGAGCAGAGAAGGAGCAGCAGCCTGACATTCAAGCATATGAATGTGCACAGAGACCTGGCTCTAGGGGGTGGGAGAAGTGGGTAGCAAGAGCAGAATAAACTGGCAGGAACCCCAGCTGTGGCCAGAGTGTAAATTTAACAAGCCTTGGAATGAACGAAGGTCCTATAGCAGGAGAGAACCTCAGTAAGACAAGGGATGGGAGCATTTAAGAAAATTAAAAGAGGAACTGAATCACAGCAATAACAGGAATATCAAATACTAGCAGGAGAATAGAAGGAGACATGAGGAATTGTAAATAAATCAAATTTTCCTTATTTATATCTGAGCATCAGGTACGGTGTATACAACTAATACATAAAAAAATAAAAAATGCAGAATAGAGAAGAGAAATAAACAATAGGTTAGAAACAGGTAAAATGGAAAGTTGATACAAAAAGATATGAAAAAAAGGAAAAAAGTAGGAGTAGAAAGAATAAAAACAGAAATAAGTAGAAAAAATAATATAGAAACAAAATAGATATGATCTAAGGTACAAAAATTATCTTGAATTATGTGGTGAATATTTAGATGGAATAGAATAACATAATTAAAAATGCTATTTTTGGTCACTTATATTCTTGTCATTCAATTTAAATAACATTTAATTTTAGTTCTGATTTCTTAGAGGAATTAGAAGAATTTTAAAATCAGTTTTATGGTAGTTTCCTTGAAAAGCGTATGCTTATTGTGAGCATATAATTTAAGGCAATGTAGCCAAATAATGTGTCCTGTATAAATTTAAACTTTTGGGATTCACTGATTTTTTTTTTTTTTTGAAATATACAAATGCAGTGGAATATTACTCAGCCATCAGAAAGGATGAGTATCATTTACGTTGATGTGGATGGAACTGGAGGGTATTATGCTGAGTGAAATAAGTCAATCAGAGAAATACAATTCTCATATGGTTTCACTCATATGTGGAATATAGGAAACAGCACAGAGGGTCATAGGGGAAGGGAAGAAAAACTGAATGGGAAGTTGTCAGAGAGGGAGAAAAGCCATGAGAGACTCTTTAACTATAGGAAACAAACTGAGGGTTGCTGGAGGGTAGGTGGGTGGGTGGATGGGGTAATTGGGTGATGGGCATTAAGGAGGGCATGTGATGTGATGAGCACTGGGTGTTACATGCAACTGATGAATTATTGAACACTACATCTGAAACTAATGTACTATATGTTGGCTAATTGCATCTAAATAAAAAAAATACAAATGCCATTTTCTGGAACTTCATTTTGAGTTATAGCTTTACTGAATATAGAGTTCCAGTTAAAAGTAATTTTCCCTGAATCATGTAAAGATAATGCTCCATTATTTTTTAAACAGTTGTTGGAGCTGTTGAGAGGCTGCAGTTAGTGTCTTTGTCATTCTTTTCTAGGTAATTTATAGTTTCTCTGGCAACTTTAGGTTTTGGGTTTTTTTTTTTTTTCTTCATTCTCACCAAGGTAAGTTCATATATGGATTTATTTTATCAATCCAGTTCCACACTCAGCATACTGGGTTTTTTTTAAGCATATTTTAATTTGAGGTCTCGTGTAATCCTTCAGTCTGGAAAGTTCTCATCTGTTTATTGATGTTCTATTTTTTCTTCTCTACTCTCCTTCTGGAACTCCTATTAGATATTGATAATCTACTGAATCTGTCCCCTCTGTGTCTCTATTATTATTGTTATTGAAATATAATTCTTGTGTCCTAAAACATACCCTATTAAAGTCTACATTAGTTTTTAGTATATTCCCAAAGTTGTGCAACTATCACTACTGTCTAATTCCAGAACATTTTCATCACCCTCAAAAGAAATCATGTACTCATTAGCAGCCACTTCCCATTCCTCATTCCCTCAACCCCTAGAAACCACAAATTTACTTTCTACCTCTATATATTTGCTTATTTTAGACAAATTATATAATTAGAATCATACAGTATGTGGCCTTTTTAGTCTGGCTTCTTTTACTTAGCACAATGTTTTCAAGGTTCATCCACGTTGTAGCGTGAATCAGTACTTCATTACTTTTTATGGCAGAATAATATTTCATTGTATTGATATGCCATATTTTATTTATTCATATAGACATTTGAGTTTTTATACTCTGTGGCTATTATGAGCACTACTTTTGCAAACAGTGTAGTGTGCATATATATATTTTCAGCTCTCTGGGATATGTACTTAGGAAGAGAATTGCTAGGTCATATGGTTACTTTAACTTTTTGAGAAACTGCCAAACTCTTTTCCAAAGATGCTACACTATTTTACATTCCTCCAAGCAATGCATGAGGGTGCCAGTTTCTCCATATCCTAAATAATAGTTGTTATTCTCTTTTTTATTAATAGCCGTCCTAGTGGGTGTGACGATATATATCACATTGTGGTTTTGATATGCATTTTCCTAATGACTATGATGTTGAATATCTTTTCATGTACTTATGGTCATTTGTATATCTTCTTGGAAAATGTCTATTCAAGTCTTTTGCTCATTTTTAAATTGGGTTCTATTTTATTGTTGATTTATAAAACTTCTTTATTCTTTACTCCGGATGCTAGAACCTTATCAGCTATATGATTTGCAAGTATTTTCTGCCATTCTGTAGGTTCTCTTTTCACTTTCTTGATGATATCTTTGAGGCACAAAAGTTTTTAATTTTGATCGAGTCCAACTTATCTGGTTTATTATTTTATTTTATTTTTTATATTCTAGTATATTTTTAACTGCTTATGCTTTTTGTGTCATATCTAAGAAACCATTGTATAATACAAGGGTATGAAGATTTATATCAATGTTGCCTTCCATGAATTTTATAGTTTTATATCTTACATTTAGATCTTTGATCTATTTTGAGTACGTTTTTACATATGGTGTGAGTTAGGAGTCCAGTTTTCTTATTCATGTGGATATTCAGTTGTCCCAGCATCATTTGTTGAAAAGACTATTCTTTTCTTCCACTGAATTGTCTTGATACTCTTATTGAATTCAGTTGACTATAAATATATGGATGGTGGTGACTGCTTTTCTCAGCCAGTGTTCATGCTCCAAGAACCCCTGCAATAGTCTCCTGACTCACACAGTGGCCCTGGCTCTGGTCTCTGGGTGTGCTTGGGCCACATTTCCCTGTAGGAGATAAATTCAAGTCACCAGCATCTCTGTCCAGTGCACAGCTCAAGATCTGGCACTGTCAGCCTTTACCTTGTTCTCTCTGTTTTCACTTACTTTCTCTTTTTATATTAATGCATAATTTGTTAGCTAGTATTTGTTTTTATTGATTAAAAATATTGTCTGTTTGGGGCGTCTGAGTGGCTCCGCTGGTGAGGTGTCTGGCTCTTGGTTTCAGCTTAGGAGTCACGATCTCAGGGTCCTGGGATCAAGCTCAACGTCAGGCTCTATGCTCAGTGGGGAGTCTGCATGAGGATTCTCTCCCTCTCCCTCTGCCCCTTCCCCCCACTCTCTCTCTCTCAAATAAATAAATAAATCTTAAAAAATATTCTCTCTCCTACTTACCTAATTTCTGTGTGTATGGCGGGAGGGCTCTTGTCTTTTGTGTGCCTCTTTTTTCATCTTGACCAGAAATACATAAAAATATATATTTTCCATAGGTTCTGTGTCAGGTACCTATTGTTAGAATAATGCTGTGAAACAACTACAAGTCCTCAGCTGCATATAATTATAACACTTACTGCTCACAGTCCGGGAATGGTTGGCTAGAAAGTTCTGCTGATTTTGGCTAGGTTTATTTGATGATCTGGAAGTTGGCTGGCTGTTGGCTAATTTAGGCTAGCCTCAGCTAGGATCACTGGGACTTTCAGCCTCCAGTCAGCTAGCTCAGACATTTTCTCATGGGGATGTTAGAAACAAAGAGAGAAGGTAGAAGCTCTATTTCAATTCTCTGCTATTTCTGTTAAGATAACTGTGGCTAAAATTTCATGTCTGTCTCTGTGCCGCTTGTATTGGGAGGGCACTAAAGTAACAGAAAGGGCAAGGGTATGGATGGATAGGTGAAGAACTGGGAACACATGTTGC
>NW_027861746.1:7811-13228 GCF_054177405.1 Leptonychotes weddellii
CTGAGAAACAAACTGAGGGTTCTAGAGGGGAGGGGGGTGGGGGGATGGGTTAGCCTGGTGATGGGTATTAAAAAGGGCACTTACTGAATGGAGTACTGGGTGTTATATGCAAACAATGAATCATGGAACACTACATCAAAAACTAATAATGTAATGTATGGTGATTAACATAACATAAAAAAAGAAATAGAGAAAATTTTGCTGGCATAGTATCAAGCTGCTTAATGGACATGTTGAAGTTCACTAGATTGCTCTGTATACTTTTATAAATGTTTGGCAGTTCTCCATAATAAAAAATTAAAATAAGGTATAGTCTATGTTTGTTGGCTATAAAAGTCTTTATCTAGGCTCATTATATCAAAGCTATTGTTTTACTCAAATCTTACATATCCCTAGTTATGTATTTATTTTTTTTCCTAGTTATGTATTTCTATTGCTTCTTCATTTTTTAATATGGTTGTACTAAACTCTCCCACTATAATTGTGGTCTTTTCATGGGCTTTCCCAAGAAAATATGTTTGGAGTATGTTTGAGAAACTTAAAGTTAATAGCACCACCTTCCCTTTGCCCCAACCGTTTCATAGATAGAAGGGTGTGTGTTGAACAGATCTGTCCTGAAATTTGTGACTGTATTTGGAAACTAGATATTATTCATCATTTCTCTTTGTAGATTACTAAGAAGCTTGTCTACACTCTGTAAGCTAGCTGAGCATTAGGGGTGGCAGGACTAGGAATGAGATACCCATGTCCATTTCTGACTTTTGGCTTATGGAGAGGCTCCTGTTAGTTCCTATGACCTCTGGTATGTTGATGTTGTGGTTAGCCACTGGGGCTGTCCTGGTGATAAATTGGCTAAATAATTAGATACATTCCCAGAAGGGAATATGTAGTTAATGGCTCACAAGGGCCCTAGGGAAGGTGGCTGTCCCTCTGAGGGTCCTTTGTGCCCAGGAGCAGAAAGGGAGCTAACTCATATACTGGGTAAACATTTGTATCTTTGTTTTCATTTACTCCCTATGTATAGTTTTTAAAATTGAAAGTATTTTTCCATTTTGTGTGTGTGTGTGTGTATGCTGTTATAATTTTCTTTTGATACAGTTCTGTGTCAAAGATCTCATGTGATAGCATACCAAGTTATCAGAATATTTTGAAAATATATTCATTACCTTTATTCATGAAGTAGAAGTAATAAAACGGTAGAGATAGGTAACAATTATCTGTTGCCATGCTGTGAAACTGTCTTGCCATTCCCTCTCATTATTACCACCTTTGATACCACTGAACAGGTTGACCTCTGGTTCTTGAAGAGCCCTTTGTTTTCCCTCCTAATATCATGTTGGAATTTGAAAGAACAGTGGGCCTTTTGGTTCACTGCATTCCACTGGGACCCTTCCAACTCCAGCTCATTAGAAACACCCCCGAGTCTGAGGACTAACTATGATGTCATATGTCATAGCAATGAAGTAATTGTGGCAGGCCAAGGCAAAGAACAATTTTATTTTTGCTGCTTTGAGAAATTTCTTATATTGTTTCAAATGTAACTCACCTTTCAAGTAAAAATTATTACATGTAGATTCTCAGGGTCAAAAAAACAAGTGAAAAAAAAAAAGTGAAAACTTGTTAGATAGGGTCAACCTGGAATTAGTTGAGGAGATGTTTGTGTAGATGATCCCCTTCCCTAGGTTTGGCTCAATATTTCTGTCCCTTTCAGGTGTTTCTAATAATAAACATTTTATTCCAGAAGAAAGCATGTGAGAAGACTGTAAAGAGTTCTGTGGGAGGCTCTGTTGTCTTCTGAGTTTAAAGAGATAACTCTTTATATCTTTTAAACTGGCTAACACTCTCTCCTTTTTAGAGGATAGTCATGAATGGAAAATTGCTAATCTGGAAAAAATATACTTCTGTAAGTTTGTATCAAATAAAATTTTTCCATTAAAATATTTTCCATATTCCATTTTTTTTTAGGAAAGCTACTTAAGCAATTTTTTTTACTCTAAAATTTCCTTTATTCCCCAGTACACTTTTTAGTGAATAGATTGAAAATTAATGAGTGCCATTATCTACACACTACTGATTTTAGATGCAATGCTTTATATACCTTAACTCATTCTTCCAAACAACGATCTTGGCCAGCCCTTTCAAACTGTAATGAAGACACTTTTTATAGCTCTGCTCAGAATACAGGAGACCTACTCTTCTCTGATCACAATCTAAATGCTGCAGTCATATTATATAAAGGAAGGTAAAGAAAGTTCCAAATCTAGAAAGGAGAATATCAACAAAAGCTTTTTCTTTTATCTCTTTTTTAATATTTTTCTGAGATTGGGGTTTATGAGAAGATGATTTGTGAAATATTGTTTGTTGTTATTTTTTCCAAGAAAGCATCTGTAGTTTTTGTCATATTTTCAACAGGGTATTTGTTCCCCAAAAGTGCGTTAAAAACTATACATATAGAATAAATGAAAAGAAAGACATAAATGTTTACCTAGTACATGAATATATAATGGGAGTGGCACTTCCATTCTCAGTCACCTAGTTTCTAAATTTCAAAGTAAACTTTGTCCTTTTTTTAATACCCATACTCAATCAACAGTTAATTCCCTCAGAGAAGCAGTGTATTAGTCAGATTTTGCTGCAATAATACCATATAACAGACAACCTTAGATTCTCAGCAGTTCACACTAACAAACATATTTCCTGCTCATAGATCTGGGTTGAATTGGAGATATAAACAAAAATGAAATAAAACACAAAACTCGTCTTTCATTTAAAAGTTGATGATGCTTTTTCATGTGTCTGTTGGCCATTTGGGTGTCTTCTTTGGAAAAATGTCTGTTCAACGTTGCTTGGCATCAGGAAAATCCAAATCAAAACCTCAATGAGATACCACCTCACACCAGTCAGAATGGCTAAAATTAACAAGTCAGGAAATGACAGATGTTGGCGGGGATGCAGAGAGAGGGGAACCCTCCTACCCTGTTGGTGGAAATGCAGGCTGGTGCAGCCACTCTGGAAAACAGTATGGAGGTTCCTCAAAAAGTTGAAAATAGAGCTACCATATGATCAGCAATTGCACTACTGGGTATTTACCCCAAAGATACAAATGTAGGGATCCGAAGGGGTATGTGCACCCTGATGTTTATAGCAGCAATGTCCACAATAGCCAAACTGTGGAAAGAGCCAAGATGTCCATCAACAGATGAATGGATAAAGACGATATGGTATATATATATATATATATATATATACAATCGACTATTATGCAGCCATCAAAAGGAATGAAATCTTGCCATTTGCAATGACGTGGATGAACCAGAGGGTATTATGCTGAGTGAAATAAGTCAATCAGAGAAAGACATGTATCATATGACCTCACTGATATGACAAATTCTTAATCGCAGGAAACAAACTGAGGGTTGCTGGAGTGGGGGTTGGGGTGGGAGGGATGAGGTGGCTGGGTGATAAACATTGGGGAGGGTATGTGCTATGGTGAGCGCCATGAACTGTGTAAGACTGTTGAATCACAGACCTGTTCCTCTGAAACAATACATTATATGTTTAAAAAAATAAATAAAAAAAGAAGATAGCAGGAAGGGAAGAATGAAGGGGGGAAAATCGGAGTGGGAGATGAACCATGAGAGACTATGGACTCTGAGAAACAAACTGAGGGTTCTAGAGGGGAGAGGGTGGGGGGATGGGTTAGCCTGGTGATGGGTATTAAAGAGGGCATGTACTGCGTGGAGCATTGGGTGTTATACGCAAACAATGAATCATGGAACACTCCATCAAAAACTAATGATGTAATGTATGGTGATTAACATAACATAATAAAAAAAAAAAAGAATCTGCAAAAAAAAAAAGATGATTCTGAAAAAGAAATTCAAAATCATATAAACAAATCAAACAAAATGAAATCAGACCAAGACCATTTGGTGTGCCATCCTAGGTATATTTATCTTTTTGGAGTTGCCCTATCAGTGCTTCTCAAAAATTGTTTCCTCCATCCTCTTGTTTGTCAAATTCTAGGCTTAAATCATGGGGCAAAAATCACATCTAAAATAAAGGTCAACATCTTCACTATTGTCTACCTCTTTAACACCTCAGTGTCTACTAAATCAGTTGTTCCCCTTAACCTTATCAATAAATTTATCTCAACCAAATTTCAGAATGATTTCCATCCCCTTCATGTTTTTTACTTAATTCAACAATATATAGAATTATCATCATTATTTTCCACACATGGTTCCCTTCCCTAATCCATTTTAAAAATATCAAAACTCAGTTTCCCTTCTCCTGGCTAGTTCAGTTTAGGTCATTTTTTATCTCTTTTCTAATTTACCTCTCACTCTTTCCTAGACTAATGAAGTTGTTTCCTGAGTGGTCCCTTTGTTTCCAGTCTCCCTTAATGTTTAGCCTGTTTTGCCCTGATGTAAGAGTTCCCACAGGAATCAAATTCCTTGGTTTTTATTTCAAGTTTCTTAAAACTCTGACTCCACCTGAAATTCATATTCATTTAATAACTTATTGGACACCAAACTAAAAATTGTCTCTGTCATACACTGCATCACAATCTGAGAGTACAGACACATAAAAAAGTCTGAGAGAAAGTAAAATGCTTATCATGTTCTAGTGAACATGCTGTGTAGGAATTGGATGAAAATCTTTTTAATATTTATATATTTTAATAGTTACTGATTATTTTTTAATATATTCTCAAAAAACTGACTAGTCTATCAAAATTATGGTTGCTTAGATAGCATTGCCCAGAAGGAAGCTTAAGTAAGAAGCAATGTTAGGTGTGAATTAGTTTAAAGAAAAATACTAAATTAATAAGGATAAACAAATAGGCAAAAATTGAGAAAATGATGTAGAAAATGATTGAAGATTAGCAGTTGGTCTAGTAGTGGCTGTGTGGGGAAAAAGAATGGAAAAATGGGAGATAAGTCTTAGAAGACAGATTGGGACATATCTTGTGTAGGAATGGGGTACTTTTTTTTTTTTTTTATTCTTCTGTTAATCCCCATACATTACATCATTAGTTTTAGGTGTAGTGTTCCATGATTCATTGTTTGTGCATAACACCCAGTGCCCCATACAGAATGTGCCCTCCTCAATACCCATCACCAGGCTAACCCATCCTCCCACCCACCTCCCCTCTAGAACCCTCAGTTTGTTTTTCAGAGTCCATCATCTCTCATGGTTCGTCTACCCCTCCGATTTCCCCCCCTTCGTTCTTCCCCTCCTGCTACCTTCTTCTTCTTCTTTTTTTTTTCTTAACATATATTGCATTATTTGTTTCAGAGGTACAGATCTGAGATTCAACAGTCTTGCACAATTCACAGCGCTTACCAGAGCACATACCCTCCCCAGTGTCTATCACCCAGTCACCCCATCCCTCCCATCCCACCCCCCACTCC
>NW_027861747.1:0-1900 GCF_054177405.1 Leptonychotes weddellii
CCCCCAGCAGGGACCCAACAAGCGGCAGATCCGGGGAGACTCACCTTCCTCCCCCGGGAGGAGCCGCGCAGGAGTGCACCGCAGGGATCTGCTGGGTTTGGAGACTCCACCCGCGGTCGGGTGCCAGAGATAGAAACGCGCGGTCACAGGCCGGGTGAGCACGGAGTGCGGCCGGAGACTGGGGAGACGGGAGTGACTGACGGCTTTTCTCTGGGGGCTCACTGAGGAGTGGGGCCCCGAGTTCTCAGCTCCTCCGGGGCAGAGATTGGGAGGCCACCATTTTCACTCTCCGCCTCCAAAGTTGTACAGAAAGCTCGCAGGAAAAAAGCTCCGGAGAGAAAACCTGAGCAGATTACTTAGCCGGGAGGGGGCAAGGGCGGGCCAATTCCGCCTCTGGCAAAGACATTTGGAAACCATGGCAACAGGCCCCTCCCCAGAAGATCAGCGAGAACAGCCAGCCAAGACCAAGTTTACTGATCAATGAGAATGGCAGAACTCAGGCGCTAGGGGAATACTGCACATAGAATTCAAGGCTTTTTTACCATGATTCTTTAGTTTTCAAAGTTAATTTTTTTTTAACTGTCTTTTTTTCTTTCTTTTTCCTTTTTTTTTTTTTTGAATTTTTCTTTTTCCCTTTTTCAACCAACATCTTATCAATCCCTTTTTTTAAAAAACATTTTTATTTTTCATTTTTAGAGTCATATTCTATCCCTTCATAGTAGTTATCTGTATTTTTGGCATATATATATAAGTTGTTCTCCCTTTAAAATTTTGAGATAGTTTCTTCTAACAGATTAAAAAATACCCTAAATCTCTAGTATATGGTTTTTTCTACTCCCCTGCCTGATCACATGCTCTCCCTTTTTTTTCTTATTTCTTTTTTCTTTTTTTAAATCCTCTTCTTTCTCTTTTCAAACAACTTCTTATCAAGTCCTTTTATAAATTTTTTTATAATTTCCATTTTACAGTCATATTCCATCCCTTCATCATATCAACCCTTATTTTTGTACATATATAAGTTTTTCTTTCTTTAAAATTTGGGAGGCACTTTCTTCTAACAGACCAAAATACACCCCAAATCTGGTGTGTGGCACTGATCTATACACCAGCCTGATCATATTTGATCCCATTCTGGTTTTTTTTGTTGTGGTTGTTTTGTTTTGTTTTGTTTCTTTTTGTTTGTTTTTATCTTTTTCTTTTTCTTTTTTCTCTCTGTTTCTTTTTCCACTGCTTCCTGTCTATTCTGATTGGTTTAGAGTATATTTTCTGGGGACGTTGTTACTCTGCTAGCATTCTGTTCTCTCATTTATCTATTCTCCTCTGCACAAAATGACAAGACGGAAAAAATCACCTCAACAAAAAGAAGAAGAGGTAGCACTGACTGCCAGGGACCTACTCAATACGGACATTAGTACGATGTCAGATCTAGAGTTCAGAATCCTCACTTTAAAGATACTAGCTGGGCTTGAAAAAAATATGGAAGTTATTAGAGAAACCCTTCCTGGATAAGTAAAAGAACTAAAATCTAACCAAGTAGAAATCAAAAAGGCTATTAATGAGGTGCAATCAAAAATGGGGGCGCTACTGCTAGGATAAATGAAGCAGAAAAGAGAATCAGTAATATAGAAGACCAAATGATGGAAAATAAAGAAGCTGAGAAAAAGAGAGATAAACAACTACTGGATCACGAGGGCAGAATTCAAGAGATAAGCGATACCATAAGACGAAACAACATTAGAATAATTGGGATCCCAGAAGAAGAAGAAGAGAGAGAGAGGCAGAAGGTATAATGGAGCAAATTATAGCAGAGAACTTCCCTAATTTGGGAAAGGAAACAGGCATCAAAATCCAGGAAGCACAGAGAACCCCTCTCAAAATCAATAAATAGGTCACCACCTCC
>NW_027861748.1:0-255 GCF_054177405.1 Leptonychotes weddellii
TTTTGAGAGTTTTTTTTAATATGTTCTGAATACAAGTCTTTTTTTGCATGTGTCATTTGCAAATATTTCCTTTTTTAAAAAATAAAGTTAATTTTTAAAAAAGATTATTTGAGTGAAATAAGTTAATCAGAGAAAGACATGTATCATATGATCTCACTGATATGAGGAATTCTTAATCTCAGGAAACAAACTGAGCGTTGCTGGAGGGGTGGGGGGTGGGAGGGATGGGGTGGCTGGGTGATGGACATCGGGGAG
>NW_027861749.1:0-255 GCF_054177405.1 Leptonychotes weddellii
TCAGTAAAAGTTAACCTTCCGTCACTTTAAGCTGTACCATTCAAGGCTACTTCCCCGGCTCCTGCATGAGCTCAGGCTTGGGTCAGATTGACCTGGGTTCAAACCCACAGCGGGGCCATGTCACAGCCCTGTGACAGGCAAGCTCCTATGGGAACTCTTGGAAACATGCCCGGGGCCGTGGCATGGGGAGGGGTAACATACCAGGCTGAAGGCCAGGGGTCCCCACGATGCCCAAAGGGCTGCCACATGCACCCA
>NW_027861750.1:0-255 GCF_054177405.1 Leptonychotes weddellii
CCATTGTATATATGGACCACATCTTCCTTATCCATCTGTCTGTTGAAGGACATCTCAGCTCTTTCCACAGTATGGCTATTGTGGACATTACTGCTGTGAACATTGAGATGCATATGACCCTTCTTTTCACTACATCTGTGTCTTTGGGGTAAATACCCTGTAGTGCAATTGCGGGGTCATAGGGTAGCTCTATTTTTAATTTTTTGAGGAACCTCCACACTGTTTTCCAAAGTGGCTGTACCAACTTGCATTCCC
>NW_027861751.1:0-255 GCF_054177405.1 Leptonychotes weddellii
TGGTATATTGTAGAAAAAGGTCAACTCTGACCCATGGACCAAATCCAGCCTGCAAATAGTTTTTATAAATAAAGTTTTACTGGAACACAGCCATGTTTGTTACTGTCTATTGCCTAGGGCTACTTTCCTACCAGAACAGAATTGAGTAATTGTGACAGAGATGATATTACCCACAAAACCTAAAATATAACTATCTGGCCCTTTAGTGAAAACATTTGCTTATCCCTGCTCTAAGAAGAAAAACCCAAAGGGTTA
>NW_027861752.1:0-255 GCF_054177405.1 Leptonychotes weddellii
AGTAAGCATAAAAGAAGAAAAGCTTTAACCATCAAAGAAAAGCTCGAAATCAAAACGCTTTGAAAAAAATGGAAGAACCTGGGACACTGATTGTGCACCTGGCATAAAGGAGTCAGAGAATGGGGCGCCTGGGTGGCTCAGTCGTTGAGCGTCTGCCTTCGGCTCGGGTCATGATCCCAGGGTCCTGGGATCGAGCCCCGTGTCCGGCTCCCTGCTCTGCGGGGAGCCTGCTTCTCCCTCTCCTACTCCCCCTGC
>NW_027861753.1:0-255 GCF_054177405.1 Leptonychotes weddellii
GCTTAACTAATAAAGTAAAATGTCTTTATTATAAGCTCTCAAAATAGTGTATATCGGGGTGCCTGGGTGGCTTAGTCATTAAGCGTCTGCCTTTGGCTCAGGTCATGATTCCTGGGTCCTGGGATCGAGCCCCACATCAGGCTCCCTGCTCAGCGGGAAGCCTGCTTCTCTTTCTCCCACTCCCCCTGCTTGTGTTCCCTCTCTCACTGTGTCTTTCTGTCAAATAAATAAAGTCTTTTAAAAAAAAGAATAAGA
>NW_027861754.1:0-255 GCF_054177405.1 Leptonychotes weddellii
ATTAATAAAATTATTTTAGTTATAATAGTGTCTCAAATAATAAAATACTAATAAAGTTAATCAAGGAGATGAAAGACTTGTATACTAAAAACCACAAAATTAAAGAATAGCTAAATGGAAAGCCATGCCATGTTCATGGATTGCAAGACTTAATATTATTAAGATTGTAGTGCTCCCCAGGTGATCTGCACATCCAATGCAATCATTCAAAATTCCAATAGCCTTTTTTTTTTTTTTTTTTTTTACTGAAGTGAA
>NW_027861755.1:0-255 GCF_054177405.1 Leptonychotes weddellii
CCCCCCCCTTAAAAGACTTTATTTTTTAGTAATCTCTACACCCAACGTGGGGCTCAAACTTACAACCCAGAGATCAAGAGTCACATGCTCTGCCAAACGAGCCAGTCCGGTGCCCCGTGATCACTGTAAATTAAATCTACCTCTTCCCTCCTTATTCTCACCTTTGGAAGCCAAGGGTCAACCATCTGATTAGTGGACTTTTCTTTAGGATGAGCATTTCTTTTACTTAGGCCAGTTTTGTTCCTGTGAGGAGCA
>NW_027861756.1:0-255 GCF_054177405.1 Leptonychotes weddellii
GAAAGCTTCCAGACTCATTCTATGAGGCCAGCATTACCTTAATCCCCAAACCAGGCAAAGACCCCATCAAAAAGGAGAATTTCAGACCGATATCCCTGATGAATATGTGAATGTTTTTATGATTTGCAGTTTTCCACTACTAATGTGATCACCATGTTAGCTCCGCATGGATGGGGTATGAGGTTTGGAGGGTCTCTGCACACAGAATGGAGTTTGTGCCCTGCCCAAGAGGACATGATAGAGAGACCAAGTGGG
>NW_027861757.1:0-255 GCF_054177405.1 Leptonychotes weddellii
GCAAATGGCAAGATATCATTCTTCTTGATGGCTGAGTAATATTCCATTGTGTGAGTGTGTGTGTGTGTGTGTGTGTATACTACATCTTCTTTATCCATTTATCAGTAGATAGACACTTGGGCTCTTTCAATAATTTGGCTATCGTTGATGCTGCTGCTATAAACATCAGGGTGCATGTGTCCCTTCAAATCAGTATTTTCATATCCTTTAGGGAAATACCTAGCCGTGCAGTTGCTGGATCATTGGGTAGTTCTA
>NW_027861758.1:0-1900 GCF_054177405.1 Leptonychotes weddellii
AGAAACAGGGAAAATTTTAGGTTATTTATTCTGGGATTAAGGTAATGACTGGCAAATGCTTTGTTTTCCTTTTCACAAAATGCTGTAGAATCTCGTTAGAAATTTCTGCTTTGTTAAGTAGGAAAATATATTACATTATTATTTATATTGCTTATGTTTCAAGTTTAGGGCTCAGTCATCACTGTGACAGAATGGATCCGGAGACCAGAAAGCTCTGCAGAAGAAAAGTAATGGCAAAAACTGAGCAGTGACCTACAGAAGGTAAAAGCACATATTGGTGTTATACGAAAACAATGAATCATGGAACACTACATCAGAAACTAATGATGTACTCTATGGTCACTAACACAACTTAATAAAATTAAATTAAATTAAACAAACAAACAAAACAAAACAAAACAAAAGCAGGAGAGAGCAAAATTAAGTGGTTGATTAGTATATGATCCAGTATTCCCACTTCTGGGTATATTTCTGAAGGAAATGAGATTGCTATATCAAAGGGATTTCTCCACCCCAAAGTTTATTGCAGCATTATTTACAATAGCCAACACATGGAAACAACCAAGTGTCCATTGGTAGGTGAATGGATAAAGAAAATGTGGGCAATATATTTATGAATATTACTCTGCCACAGCAGAGTAGGAAATCCTGCCTTTTGCAAAAACATGGATGGACCTTGAGGGCATTATACTAAGTAAAATAAATCAGAGAAAGACAAATACTGTATGACCTCACTCATGTGAAATCTAAAAAACAAGTTAAACTCATAGAAACAGAGAGTAAAATGGTGGTTGCCAGGTGCTGTGGAGTAGGGTAAGGGGGAAGATGTTGGCCAAAGGATACAAACTTTCAGTTAAAGATGAATAAGTTCTGAGGATCTAATGTACTGCATGGTGACTATAGTTAAAAACATTGTACATTTGAAATTAGCTTAGAGAATAAATCTTAAATCTTTTCAACACACACACACACACGTTTAACTATGTGAGGTGATGGATGTATTAACTCACTTTGTTGTGATAACCACTTCACTATATCAAATGATTATGTTATATACCTTAGATTTATATAATCTTATTTGTCAATTATGCTTCCATAAAGTTTGGGGGGAAAGGTAGTTGGTTAGTGTGAGGTGGTTTAGAGAAAGGGAGCCAGTCTCTTAAAAGAGTGTCAGATGGTCTGATCTCCAGCAGGAGGCTTTGTAGTAAAAGAAGGCAGTATTTTTATCATGGAACACAAAAATAGGACACTAGTTACTGGGACTGAGATAAAAGTGAAGGTTTCTTCACAAAGTAAAAGCAAGAATAAAAATTAAAGTGTAAGGTATGAGCCTGTGGAGAAGGCAAGGTTGAGCATAAATACCCAACTTGCTCCCTGAGGGCCTCTTAAATCCTCCTAGATGGGACATGGTAGTATTAAAATTCTTATGCAGTAGCACCAATTAAAATCAATTTCAACGATGTACCTCAAACAATGAAAGTAAGTTCAAATCCTAAAATGAAAATCAAATAGTTCTTTGGTTTGTATTTAGGAGTTAAATTCAGCAGTATATTTAAAACCTTGAATTTATCGTGGAAAGTATATGCTAAAAGTGAAAGTATAAGTTGGAATTCTTCCCTAAATTTTTCTTCTGAAGAGGTGAACCCTATATGTATTCTTTTTTTTTTTTTTTAAAGATTTAATTTATTTATTTGAGACAGGGAGAATGAGAGAGAGAGAGAGAGCACATGAGAGGGGGGAGGGTCAGAGGGAGAAGCAGGCTCCCTGCCGAGCAGAGATCCCGATGCGGGACTCGATCCAGGGACTCCAGGATCATGACCTGAGCCGAAGGCAGTCGCTTAACCAACTGAGCCACCCAGGCGCCCCTCCCCTATATGTATTCTTAACTGTTGATGACATA
>NW_027861759.1:0-255 GCF_054177405.1 Leptonychotes weddellii
CAGAATTTTCTCAGTTTCTTCAGAGCTGTGTGGTTCTTTCACAGCCCGGATTCTATTTTTTTTTTTTTTAAGATTTTATTTATTTATTTGAGCGAGAGAGAGAGGGAGAGAGAGCGAGCACGAGTCCAGGGCAGAGGCAAAGGGAGAGGGAGAGGGAGAAGCAGGATCCCCACTGAGCAGGGAGCCCGATGCGGGGCTCTATCCCAGGACCCTGAGATCATGACCTGAGCTGAAGGCAGAGGCTTAACCGACTGA
>NW_027861760.1:0-255 GCF_054177405.1 Leptonychotes weddellii
AAAGGGTGAATTTTATGGTATGTGAATTATTTCTCAACCAAAAAAGGGGAGACAAAAAGAGAAAGTTCAAAAAAAAAAAAAAAAAGGGCCTGGCTCTGCTATTGACAATCTTTGTGAGCTGTGGGCAAGGCATTTAATTTCATATATTTCCTCATCTGAGAAATGGGGGTAATATTAACCTACCTCCCAAGTTGTTGCCAGATGCAATGAGGTTATCTATGTCAAAGTAATTTTGGAAAAAAATGTGTAATGCCA
>NW_027861761.1:0-255 GCF_054177405.1 Leptonychotes weddellii
GACTCTGAGAAACAAACTGAGGGTTCTAGAGGGGAGGGGTGTGGGGGGATGGGTTAGCCTGGTGATGGGTATAAAGGAGGGCACGTATTGAATGGAGCACTAGGTGTTATATGCAAACAATCATGGAACACTACATCAAAAACTAATGATGTAATGTATGGTCATTAACATAACATAATAAAATAAAATTTTAAAAAAAGAATATGTCTAATCTTATGGTTCATCCAAAGGAAACACAGTATCCCCACATTACAA
>NW_027861762.1:0-255 GCF_054177405.1 Leptonychotes weddellii
GCTCAGTTGGTTAAGCGACTGCCTTCGGCTCAGGTCATGATCCTGGAGTCCCGGGATCGAGTCCCGCATCGGGCTCCCTGCTCGGCAGGGAGTCTGCTTCTCCCTCTCCCACTCCCCATTTGTGTTCCCTCTCTCGCTGTGTCTTTCTCTGTCAAATAAATAAATAAAATCTTTAAAAATAAATAAATAAATAAATAAAAAGAAACATTTAAGAATTTAAGAAATTGATTGCACTTAGAGATTTCTGGACCATGC
>NW_027861763.1:0-255 GCF_054177405.1 Leptonychotes weddellii
GCAGATATTCCAATAAATAAAGAAGATGCAATTCTTCCTTTCCTGCAGCAGCAACCTTATCATCTCTACACATTGTTCTCCTGGAGACCCTCTCACTTGACATGTGTGGAAGAAACATCCACTCTCCCCATGGAAGGAGGCAAATGTGCACACTCAGTCTCCCAGATTCACAAGTCATGTCTCTGATAATTCTCCAATTCTCTCCCATTCCTTCCCCCATTCATCAGACTTGGGTTGTGGTGGTGGTTCAGTTAT
>NW_027861764.1:0-255 GCF_054177405.1 Leptonychotes weddellii
AATGGAGCAGTGATAAGTAATCTAGGGGCATGACCCACCCCACTGGAGACATTCATAGCTGTTGCCATAACAAAAGCAGGAGCTGTGATAAGGAGCTGGGAAAATCTGTTACAAAGAAGACTACACCCAAATCAGACTGTGGACATGGACCATAATCAGCCTTGGAACTCACATAGTATGGGAGAATAGGCACAGATCCTAGGGTGCAAATTCTGTTTCCCTTTCCAAATGGTTCCTGATTCCTGATGGAGGCTT
>NW_027861765.1:0-255 GCF_054177405.1 Leptonychotes weddellii
CTTAGCAAACAGAGTAGGTCCATAATATCTGTGCATTCCCACTTTACTTTTTAGACTGGGAGCCTTTTAGATGTCACTGGAGTCTTTTACCTGTTTTCCAAGAAGCACTTCTTCCCTGCCCTTCTCTCTGCTGGACTGGGTCCTGCTGTGGCTCCCCTGTTCCCCACACCCCTGTTCTTGCTTCTCTAAAAGTGCTTTCCAAGCTGGCTTGCACAGTACATCTCCTCGAGGGCAAGGGCTGTGCCCTGTTTCTCT
>NW_027861766.1:0-255 GCF_054177405.1 Leptonychotes weddellii
CATTCACCATCTCTTTTTATTGTCCGAACAAAATAACGTACTCCCATGCTCTCACAGGACAAAGATATGGGGTATGTGGGAGGAGTTGCACATGCATACAGACAAGAACGTCACTTAGGAAATGTTCAAGGTGAATGTTGAGAGGTCACTAGCTACTGTCGCTCAGACGGGAACAGTATGTCTGTGTGCACCACATTCCGGTTACCATCTTGCAAACCATGCTGGGTGTTTTCCAGAGTCAGACAGCTGATGCAT
>NW_027861767.1:0-255 GCF_054177405.1 Leptonychotes weddellii
GCAATTTTTGGTAATCTAATGGGCATAAAACAGCATTTTATTAGTAACTAAGACAATACAAATTAAGATGCCAAAGAGGTTCAGCATTTATGGTGTATAAATTGGCCATTTCTCCTTTCTCTTTATGAAATAACTGTTCAAGATGGATGTCCCTTTTTCTTTTTTTTAATTTTATTATGTTATGTTAATCAGCATACATTACATCATTAGTTTTTGATGTAGTGTTCCATGATTCATTGTTTGCGTATAACACCC
>NW_027861768.1:0-255 GCF_054177405.1 Leptonychotes weddellii
GGGGTCGGGTGCCAGAGATAGAAATGCTCGGTCACAGGCCGGGTGAGCACGGAGTGCGGCCGGAGACCGGGGGGATGGGAGTGATTGACTGCTTTTCTCTGGGGATTCACTGAGGAGTGGGGCCCCGAGTTCTCGGCTCCTCCGGCGTGGAGAATGGGAGGCCACCATTTTCACTCTCATCCTACAAAGCTGTACAGAAAGCTTGCAGGGAACAAAAGCTCCCGAGAGCAAACCCTAGTAGATTACTTAGCCCAG
>NW_027861769.1:0-1900 GCF_054177405.1 Leptonychotes weddellii
CTTCTGCCTCTTTTATCCTAGCAGTTAGCACCCCCATTTTTGATTGCACCTCATTAATAGCCTTTTTGATTTCAACTTGGTTAGATTTTAGTTCTTTTCTTTCTCCAGAAAGGGTTTCTGTAATAACTTCCATGCTTTTTTCAAGCCCAGCTAGTATCTTTAAAGTGATCATTCTGAACTCTAGATCCGACATCGTACTAATGTCTGTATTGAGTAGGTCCCTGGCAGTCGGTACTACCTCCTGTTCTTTTTGTTGAGGTGATTTTTTTCTGTCTTGTCATTTTGTCCAGAGGAGAATAGATGAATGAGAGAACAAAATGCTAACAGGGTAACTAACAACATCCCTAGAAAATATACTCTAAACAAATCAAAAAGACCTGAAGCTGGGGGAAAAGAAAGGGAAAGAAAGAAAAGAGAAAAAGAAAAAAAAAAGAAAAAGATAAAAACAAACAAAAACAGAACAAAACAAAACAAAACAGATTATGATGAAATATGATCAGGCTGGTGCATAAATCAGTGCCACACACTAGATTTTGGGTGTATTTTGTTCTGTTAGAAGAAAGCGCCTCCCAAAATTTTAAAGAAAGAAAAACTTATATATGTACAAAAATAAGGGTTGATACAATGAGGGGATGGCATATGACTGTAAAGATGAAAATTATAAAAAATTTTATAAAGGGAATTTATAAGATAAGAAGTTGTTTGAAAAAAGAAAGAAAAGGATTTAAAAAAAAGAGAGAAAAAAGGGAGAGAATGTGATCAGGCAGGAGACTAGAACCAAGCCACACACTAGAGATTTAGGGTATATTTTGATCTGTTAGAAGAAACTGTATCTCAAAATTTTAAAGAGAGAACAACTTATATATATATATATATATATACCAAAAATAAGGATAACTACTATGAAGGGATAGAATATGAGTCTAAAAATGAAAAATAAAAATGTGTTTTAACAAAGGGATTTATAAGATGTTGGTTGAAAAATGGAAAAAGAAAAATTAAAAAAAAAAGTTAAAAAAAATTAACTTTGAAAGACTAAAGAATCATGGTAAAAAAGCCATGGATTCTATGTGCAGTATTCCCTAGCGCTGGAGTTCTGCCGTTCTCATTGATCAGTAAACTTGGTCTTGGCTGGCTGTTCTCACTGATCTTCTGGGGGAGGGGCCTGTTCCCCTGGTTCCCAAATGTCTTTGCTGGAGGCAGAATTGCCCCGCCCTTGCCCGGTCCGGGCTAAGTAATCAGCTCGGATTTGCTTTCGGGAGCTTTTGTTCCCTGCAAGCTTTCCGTACAGCTTTGGAGGCCAAGAGTGAAAATGCCGGCCTCCCAATCTCCGCCTCGGAGGAGCTGAGAACTCAGGGCCCCACTCCTCAGTGAGCCCCCGGAGAAAAGCAGTCAGTCACTCCCGTCTCCCCGGTCTCCGGCCGCACTCCGTGCTCACCCAGCCTGTGACCGAGCATTTCTATCTCTGGCAACCGACCCCGTGTGGAGTCTCCAAACCTAGCAGATCCCTGCGGTGCACTCCCACGCTGCTCCTCCCGGGGGAGGAAGGGGAGTCTCCCCGGATCTGCCGCTTGTTGGGTCCCTGCTGGAAGAGCAGTGGCCCGACTGTGCCCCGGATCACAGTTTATGGCAACCCCGAGCTGAGAGCCCATGCCTCGGCTCTGTCTCTGCAGCCGGCTTCCCCACTCCGATACCTGGGAGCTCTGCTGCACTCAGGCACCCCTGGTCTTTCTGTGACCCTGAGGGTCCTGAGACCACACTGTCCCACAAGGGTTCCACCCCCCGCTTAGCCACTGGAGTGACATCCCTCAGCGGAGCAGACTTTTTTTTTTTTTAAAGATTTTTATTTATTTATTGAGAGAGAGAGAAAGAATGATAGAGAGAGAGCATGAGAGGGAGG
>NW_027861770.1:0-255 GCF_054177405.1 Leptonychotes weddellii
TGATGTAATAATAATGCATCTGACACCAACAGCTTGTATACTTTGTTCATGGTGGCAAAAAAAACAGAAACAAAAAACAGCAAGATCCTACTTATTAGACACCTAAATAGCTGAATTTTTTGGTTGTAATTGTTTTGATGTTATCTCCTTTCTCTAAAAGTCAAATAGATATCAAAGTCTTTTAAAATGCCAGGATGTGTACTGTGGTCGCCACGGGTATCCCAATTTTCTCTGTGTTATTTTACAATGAAAATA
>NW_027861771.1:0-255 GCF_054177405.1 Leptonychotes weddellii
ATTACAGTCCCTGAACACCTGGCATTATTTGGATTTCATGAATCCCAGCACTGCCCTAATTCCCAAACCTACAGATAGTTAGGTGAACCTCTAAGGAAGCAGAACCAGTGTGATGGTGAAGAAGCTCCCGGCCTTCCCCTCTGTCCTTCGGCTTCTCCCCACTGTAATCTGGGCCCCTTGTGGAGCAGCAGAGGTGGGAGGAAAGGACCCTGAAAAATCAGCTGATTCCAAGCAACAAGTCAAGCTGTGGAGATG
>NW_027861772.1:0-255 GCF_054177405.1 Leptonychotes weddellii
CTGGACGGCAATTTCGGAATGTGAATTAAAGTCCCCAATCGATTAATACCTATGCCCAGACAAGAGCCCCTCTGGACGGCAATTTCGGAATGTGAATTAAAGTCCCCAATCGATTAATACCTATGCCCAGACAAGAGCCCCTCTGGACGGCAATTTCGGAATGTGAATTAAAGTCCCCAATCGATTAATACCTATGCCCTGACCCAACTCAGAAAAGCTGTGCCGTATCTGTACCGTGCACCCAAATTTATGTTT
>NW_027861773.1:0-255 GCF_054177405.1 Leptonychotes weddellii
TTATTTTATGTCTTCCCCAGTAGACTCTATATTCCTTGAAACCCAGAACATTTATTCTATCTCTAGTATCTGGCATGGTGCTGGCACAATGTAGATACTCAGTAAGTTGTGGTTTAAAACAAAAGATACTTCATATGATCTCACTGATATGAGGAATTCTTAATCGCAGGAAACAAACTGAGGGTTGCTGGAGTGGGGGGTGGGGTGGGAGGAATGGGGTGACTGGTGATAGACACTGGGGAGGGTATGTGCTCT
>NW_027861774.1:0-255 GCF_054177405.1 Leptonychotes weddellii
TGGTGCGCTTGGTCTTGATGGTGGCGATGGCCGCGTTGACATCTTTCGGGACCACGTCCCCCCTGTACAACATGCAGCAGGCCATGTACTTGCCATGCCGAGGGTCACACTTGACCATCTGGTTGGCCGGCTCGAAGCAGGCATTGGTGATCTCGGCCACGGACAACTGCTCGTGGTAGGCCTTCTCGGCAGAGATGACCGGGGCGTACGTGGCCAGGGGAAAGTGGATGCGGGGGTACGGGACCAGGTTGGTCT
>NW_027861775.1:0-255 GCF_054177405.1 Leptonychotes weddellii
AGCCCAGCCGAGAGCCCCGGGCCCCGCGCTGCTGGCCGAGGGTTTAATGAGCACGGGGCCCAGACGCTTGGTTTCATGGCTCACCTGACTTCCCAGGGCCGGGCGCAGCCAGCCAGCTCCCCTCCCCATACCGCCAGCCCCGTGAAGCTACGGTGAGTGCCTAGGCCCAAGGAGGGGACTGGTGGCCACTGTGGGTCACAGACAGAGGAGCCCCACAAGAGGGACAAGGCGCCCGTGGACACCCGCCACAGACCT
>NW_027861776.1:0-255 GCF_054177405.1 Leptonychotes weddellii
GGCAGAGGAGTAGGAGACCTGGATTTCATCTGGTCTCAGGAATTCAGCTGGATACAGATCAAACCATTCTGAACACCTACAAACTCAACAGGAGATCGAAGAAAAGAACAACAACAACTCTCTGAACAGAAAAGCGACCACTTTCTGGAAGGTAGGACGTGCGGAGAAGTGAATCTGAGGTGATATTCGGGAGGATAGACGGCGGGGGAGGGGGCCTCCGGCAGCCACTTCTGGCAAGTGATAGAGCCGCGGAGC
>NW_027861777.1:0-255 GCF_054177405.1 Leptonychotes weddellii
CCTGAGGATAAGCGGCCAGTCTCAGAGTTATCACTGAACTTAAATATAATAACAAGAATACCGGCAAAAACCTGGCTTATAAAATTCATACTTCCTCATGTTTCTTAAAAAGACATCTTTGAGGGCAAGAGTTATTTAGAAATATTCCAGCAAAGACAGCTACTCATTATTTCTTTTAATAAGTGAATAAATAATGACGAATAATGTTATGCGTATGATGAAAATATGGCTCTGTATTGCTTTTCAGATGTTCTA
>NW_027861778.1:0-255 GCF_054177405.1 Leptonychotes weddellii
AGTAGATGAGAGACCATAGAGGCATTGCTTTCCTACAGAAACAGTTTTTTAACATGGATTTTGTTTTTGAGGTGTGATGTACATACCAAAAATTCACTTATTTTAAGTGTAAAATTCAATTATTTTTAGTAAATCTGGGGGGAGCTCTGATCTGCCAGTCTGTTTCTTTGCAAGAAACACGTTGAAAAAAAAAAAAAAAAGAAACACATTAAATCCATTCATTGGGGGGAATTTGAAAATGGGGTGATGTGGTCT
>NW_027861779.1:0-255 GCF_054177405.1 Leptonychotes weddellii
CCTTCCTGGTTAAAAAAACAGCACAAACAACCAGAAAGTAAACATTCAAAGAGAATAGAAACCATCAAGACAAAAAATCTTCAGAAATGGCTGCTACTGTAAGGAAGCTGAATTGGAAAGGAAGGGCAGAGGCTGACCTTTGTTTTGATTTCATCTGTGCATGCACCAGTAATTTAGAAGCCGTGTGAGGCTGATGCGCTATGCAGTCTGTTTCAGGGTTAAGGCATCCTGTGTGGGGATGCATATTCTTCTTGG
>NW_027861780.1:0-1899 GCF_054177405.1 Leptonychotes weddellii
GGCTTTTGTTCCCTGCGAGCTTTCCGTACAGCTTTGGAGGCGGAGAGTGAAAATGGCGGCCTCCCAATCTCTGCCCCGGAGGAGCCGAGAACTCGGGGCCCTGCTCCTCAGTGAGCCCCCAGAGAAAAGCCGTCAGTCACTCCCGTCTCCCCGGTCTCCGGCCGCACTCCGTGCTCACCCGGCCTGTGACCGCGCGTTTCTATCTCTGGCACCCGACCCCGTGTGGAGTCTCCAAACCCAGCAGATCCCTGTGGTGCACTCCCACGCGGCTCCTCCCGGGGGAGAATTCCTCACAGATTTTATTGTCTCTCTCTCTCTAAGTTATAAAAATTGCCAGTCCTGGTCATTTCTTTGGGTCTCAATTTCCTTATTGGGCTTCCGTGTGCACAGAATAAAACTTTGTGGGTTTTTTTCCTGTTAATCTATCTCATTTAAATTTAATTTTTAGTCCAGTTGTAAGACCTTGAGAGTTGAGAAGAGCTTTTCCTTCTCTCCACAACTAATCTTTAGGAAAATACTATTTGTTAGTTTTGGTGTAGTGTCAAAGGATATCCATAATTATATGAAAGTTACTAAAATACTCCTCTCTTTCCCAACTACATATCTGTGTGAGGCTGTATTTTCTCCATATTCTTCAACCAAAACAACACATCACAACAGATTGAATGTAGAAGCAGATATGAGAGACCAACTATATTCCACTAACACAGACATTAAAGGTATTTTTAAAACTGTGCTACTCTTACAACTAATTCTTTTGTTTAGGGAAATATAGTTGTTTTATATGAATTTGCCATGGTTTATATTTGGTATTTTTAATGAATTAATAAATATTTGAAGACTTAACACATAAATATAATTAAATTTGATTCTGATTAAAAATTTAGTTCCTCAGTCATGCCGGCCACATTTCATGATCTCAATAACCACATGTGTCTGGTGGCTACTGTACTGGACCGCATAGATAGAGAACATTTCCATCTCCACAGAAACTTGTATAGGATGGCATTGGAACCTGCAAGTGTGCATGCCTAGGAACAATGGTTTCTCAGCTGGTTCCTGGAATGTTGCATGATAACAAATACAAGAAAGAAGTCAATTCCTTGATATGTCTCCAAGGAGATTATGAATGAAACCTATTAAAATTCCACCTACCATTGGAAGAATAGGCTTTGAAAGAAATGTGATGGAAATCCTCTGAAAGAACCATTTATGTTTGTTGTGTTTTAGTCCTGCAAGCATTTGAGGATTTTCTTGCTTTTGGGGGGTTCATTGCAGCTAGCTGGATGGAGGCAGCATCAGAGGACAACACATTGGCTGGCATTGTGGACATGACTAGGGTGGGCACTGTGTGGTTGAACACTGGGAGGTGTTGACTTGGATAGGTTGACACTGAAAAAATAAATGCTGACAATGGCAAGATGAGTTCTGTGGAGTTGTGTAAGGTACTGGGCATTTTGGGGTTCATGTTTCTAAGCACTAGAGGGGGCATGGTCAAGACACATGGGTGGAAATTCAGGTGGTAGCAAAAAAAGGCTGCATTGCATTTGCTTTTATTCAAATTCAGGGCAGTTCAAAGAAAGCAAGTGAAGGTGTTAAAGGAGGTGAGAGAAACCAATGCTCATATTATGAGCTGGGAAATTCTCTGTCTAATCTGTGAGGATGTTTTTTGATGACCTAAATCTATGATTATACTGAGTGGCTACCTTCTTATTTGGCATTTTTTTTCTTTTCAGCAATTCATTCTATATTATAAAGATCCTCCATTCTTTTTATATATATATATATATATATATTTTATTCTTATGTTAATCCCCATACATTACATCATTAGTTTTAAATGAAGTGTTCCATGATTCATTGTTTGTGCATAACACCCACTGCTCCATGCAGAACGTG
>NW_027861781.1:0-255 GCF_054177405.1 Leptonychotes weddellii
TCATCTAGAACTAATGATGTAATGTATGGGGATTAACATAAGAATAAAAAAAATTAAAAAAAAAAATGAACTTGACTTAAACCTCACATCATATAATTAACTCAAAATAGATCATGGACTTAAATAAATAAAATATTAAAGTACTAAATTTTCAATTAAAAAATAGGGGAAACTCTTTGGGATGTAAGACTGGGTGAGGATTTCATATATTTAGCACTCAAAAGCCTGATATATAAAAGAAAAAATTGTTAAATT
>NW_027861782.1:0-255 GCF_054177405.1 Leptonychotes weddellii
GCGCCTGGGTGGCTCAGTCGGTTGAGCGACTGCCTTCGGCTCAGGTCATGATCCCCGAGTCCCGGGATCGAGTCCCGCATCGGGCTCCCTGCTCGGCGGGGAGTCTGCTTCTCCCTCTGCCCCTCCCCCCTCTCATGTGCTCTCTCTCTCTCATTCTCTCTCTGTCAAATAATAAATAAAATCTTTAAAAAAAAAAAAAGAATAGGCAGGACCTGAGGAAAACCAGGGGTTTGTGATGTCTGGAAGCCAAATAAG
>NW_027861783.1:0-255 GCF_054177405.1 Leptonychotes weddellii
TTGTGCTCCAGAGCCATTATTTTAGAAAGGTAGTTCTTAGGAGTGCCAGGGACTCCGAGAGAATAATGAATTAAAGGGCCTTCTTTTCAGAATGGAAACTTGGAATAGAAAAACCCATTAGTATTCCACAAGGCTCAAATACTGAGAACTGCATTTCTTATTCATGCAGCTGGTTTGCATTAATAGAAAATTTTGCATAGACTTGTCTATACAAATTTCCTCCCTCTTAGTGTTCACTGCCCCCCTCCCCCTTAA
>NW_027861784.1:0-255 GCF_054177405.1 Leptonychotes weddellii
TCAGTAAAAGTTAACCTTCCGTCACTTTAAGCTGTACCATTCAAGGCTACTTCCCGGGCTCCTGCATGAGCTCAGGCTTGGGTCAGATTGACCTGGGTTCAAACCCACAGCGGGGCCATGTCACAGCCCTGTGACAGGCAAGCTCCTATGGGAACTCTTGGAAACATGCCCGGGGCCGTGGCATGGGGAGGGGTAACATACCAGGCTGAAGGCCAGGGGTCCCCACGATGCCCAAAGGGCTGCCACATGCACCCA
>NW_027861785.1:0-255 GCF_054177405.1 Leptonychotes weddellii
CCTGTTTGGCACTCGGCAGGGTTTTGCGTGCATGAATCTCACATGCCCAGTGCAGCGGGTGGACTCTGAAACCTCAGCCCCTTACTCTGTGTAACCACTCTGTGCCTCAGTTTCCTTGTCTGTAAAAACATAACAATAGTGCCGCCCTCACAAAAATGCCAAGTGAACAAAAAAGAGGATATTTCAAAGAATATCAGCCGTTACGAATCCCCGCAATGACCCGGTGAGGTAGGGACTGGAGTTACACCCACCTGA
>NW_027861786.1:0-255 GCF_054177405.1 Leptonychotes weddellii
ACAACCCGGGGCCCCTTCCACCTCGACAGGGACGCGGGCAGCCGAGGGCGGCCTTTGCCCTCCCCCTGCAGAAGGCCTGGGCTCTCCTCACACACTAGTACCCAGGGAGTGGTGTGCAGAAAAATCACAGACAGTAAAAACGAAAAGAACCGATTTGAATTAAAAAAGCAAAACAAAGCAAGACTTATGAATTCACTTCATATGATGCAAAATAAAGTATTCTGCATTTCATAATATTTTATGTTTCCTCCAGGA
>NW_027861787.1:0-255 GCF_054177405.1 Leptonychotes weddellii
GATAAATCTGTACATTTTATACAACAGAATCCTAAGAGACCATTTTCAAATCCATTTTTTAAAAAAAAATTTTATTTACTTATTTGACAGAGAGAGAGAGAGCACAAGCAGGGGGAGCAGCAGGCAGAGGGAGAGGGAGAAGCAGGCCCCCTGCAGAGCAGGGAGCCCGTTGCGGGGCTCAATCCCAGGACCTGGGGATCCTGACCTGAGCCGAAGGCAGACAGTTAACTGACTGAGCCACCCAGGCACCCCTCA
>NW_027861788.1:0-255 GCF_054177405.1 Leptonychotes weddellii
ACAGGCCTATATCTAACTGAATCAATAATTAGTAAGAGCCAAGATGTCCATTGACAGATGAATGGATAAAGAAGATATGGTATATATATACAATGGAATATTATGCAGCCATCAAAAGGAATGAAATCTTGCTATTTGCAATGACATGGATGGAACTGGAGGGTATTGCCATTTGCAATGACATGGATGGAACTGGAGGGTATTGCCATTTGCAATGACATGGATGGAACTGGAGGATATTATGCTGAGCGAAAT
>NW_027861789.1:0-255 GCF_054177405.1 Leptonychotes weddellii
TTGTTGCAAATGGCAAGATTTCATTCCTTTTGAAGGCTGCATAATATTCCATTGTGTATATATATATATATATATATACCACAGCTTCTTTATCCATTCATCTGTTGATGGACATGTTGGCTCTTTCCATAGTTTGGCTATTGTGGACATGGCTGCTATAAACATCAGAGTGCACGTACCCCTTCAGATCTCTACATTTGTATTTTTGGGGTAAATACCCAATAGTGCAATTGCTGGGTCATAACGTAGCTCTAT
>NW_027861790.1:0-1899 GCF_054177405.1 Leptonychotes weddellii
CCCGGGAGGAGCCACGCGGGAGTGCACCACGGGGATCTGCTGGGTTTGGAGACTCCACATGGGGTCGTGCGCCAGAGATAGAAATGCTCAGTCACAGGCCAGGTGAGCACGGAGTGCGGCCGGAGACCGGGGAGACGGGAGTGACTGACGGCTTTTCTCTGGGGGCTCACTGAGGAGTGGGGCCCCAAACTCTCAGCTCCTCTGGGGCCAGAGATTGGGAGGCCGCCATTTTCACTCTCGGCCTCCAAAGCCAAACGGAAAGCTTGCAGGGAACAAAAGCTCCCAAGAGCAAACCCGAGCAGATTACTTAGCCCGGACCGGGCAAGGGCGGGGCAATTCCGCCTCCGGCAAAGACATTTGGAAACCATGGCAACAGGCCCCTCCCCAGAAGATCAGCCAGAACAGCCAGCCAAGACCAAATTTACCGATCAATGAGAATGGCAGAACTCCAGCGCTAGGAGAATACAGCACATAGAATCCATGGCTTTTTTACCATGATTCTTTAAGTCTTTCAAAGTTAATTTTTAAAATTTTCTTTATTTTTTTCTTTTTCTATTTTTTTTAGTTGAATTTTTCTTCTTTCCTTTTTCAACCAACTTTTCTTATCAACTCCTTTTTAAAAATCTTTTTCATTTTTACATATTCCATCCCTTCATCGTATTTACCCTTATTTTTGTATATTTATGTTTTTCTTTCTTTAAAATTTTGCGAGGCAGTTTCTTCTAACAGACCAAAATACACCCAAAATCTAGTGTGTGGCTCTGTTCTACTCACTCTCAGAAAAAGAGATCATACTCTTTTTCTTTTTTTTTCTTTTCCCCCTGGTTTCGGGTCTCTTCTGATTTGTTTAGTGTATATTTTTCTGGGGTCGTTGTTACCCTTTTAGCATTTTGTTCTCTCATTCATCTGTTCTTCTCTAGACAAAATGACAAAACGGAAAAACTCACCTCAAAAAAAAGAACAAGGGGCAGTACCAACTGCCAGGGACCTAATCAATACAGACATTAGTAAGATGTCAGAACTAGAGTTAAGAATGACAATTATAAAGATACTACCTGGGCTTGAAAAAAGCATAGAAGATACTAGAGAATTCCTTTCTGGAGAAATAAAATCTAACCAAGTCAAAATCAAAAAGGCTATTAATGAGGTGCAATCAAAAATGGAGGCTCTAACTGCTAGGATAAATGAGGCAGAAGAGAATTAGTGATCTAGAAGACCAAAGGATGGAGAATAAAGAAGCTAAGAAAAAGAGATAAACAACTACTAGATCACAAGGGGAGAATTTGAGAGATAGGTGATACCAAAAGATGAAACTATATTAGAATAATTGGGATCCCAGAAGAAGAAGAAAGAGAGACAGGGGCAGAAGGTATACTGGAGCAAATTATAGCAGAGAACATCCCTAATTTGGGGAAGGAAACAGGCATCAAAATCCAGGAGGCACAAAGAATCCCTCTCAAAATCAATAAAAATAGGTCAACACCCCAATATCTAATAGTAAAACTCACATGTCTCAGAGACAAAGAGAAAATCCTGAAAGCAGCTCGGGGATAAGAGGTCTGTAACCTACAATGGTAGAAACATTGGACTGGCAACAGACCTATCCACAGAGACCTGGCAGGCCAGAAAGGACTGGCAGGATATATTCAGAGCACTAAATGAGAAAAATATGCAGCCAAGAATACTATATCCAGCCAGGCTGTCATTGAAAATAGAAGGAGAGATAAAAAGCTTCCAGGACAAACAAAAACTAAAGGAATTTGCAAACACGAAACCAGCCCTACAAGAAATCTTGAAAGGGGTCCTCTAAGCAAAGAGAGAGCCTAAAAGTAACATAGACCAGAAAGGAACACAGACAATATACAGTAACAGTCATCTTACAGACAATACAATGGCACT
>NW_027861791.1:0-255 GCF_054177405.1 Leptonychotes weddellii
AGAAGAGAAAGTGCATTTTTGAAGATCGAGAGCAGGTAAGGCAGGGTTAAAAGACGTGGGTTTGAATCCTATCTTCTCTCCAGTCAACAGGCTTGAAAAGCCTCTGTTCTCTGGGGGCCCTTTTCCCAGACTTTACTGTGAGGGGTTAGATGAGTTGCAGCTCAAGCTTCCTCCCACAGGCAGCAGTCAGGGAGTCTCAGTTCCTGAGGCTGAAACACCAAGACTTCCCCTGGTGTCTTGAAATAGAAGGTCCCT
>NW_027861792.1:0-255 GCF_054177405.1 Leptonychotes weddellii
TTTTTTTTATGTTATGTTAGTCACCATACACTACATCATTAGTTTGTGATCTAGTGTTCCATGATTCATTGTTTGAGTATAACACCCAGTGCTCCATGCAGTACGTGCTCTCCTTAATACCCATCACCGGGCTAACCAATCCCCTCACCCCCCCCTTCTAAAACCCTCATTTGTTTGTCATAGTCCATAGTCTCTCATGGTTCATCTGCCCTCGGATTCCCCCCGCCTTCATTTTTCCCTTCTCCTAATGTCCTC
>NW_027861793.1:0-255 GCF_054177405.1 Leptonychotes weddellii
TTCTGATGTGCATGATCTTGAGCAACCATATGAAATCCCTAATCCTCTCTTTCCTGGTATCTACAGTGGGGAAGTTTGTTGATGACTCACTGGGATAATCCTCTTAATATGGGCTATTAATACAGAGAGGTGCTATTCTCAGCTAACAAAATGCCTTGGAGGTATCAATTATTTATCATACCCCCCAAATAAAAATGCAGTTTATTTATTTTATTTTATTTAAAAATTTTTCTTTTTTAATTTAACTTTTACTTA
>NW_027861794.1:0-255 GCF_054177405.1 Leptonychotes weddellii
TAACTGGGCTCTGCCCCAAGGCCTGAGTTCCCTGCTATGTATATTAACATTTCATATTGTAATGTGGGGATACTGTGTTTCCTTTGGATGAACCATAAGATTAGACATATTCTTTTTTTAAAATTTTATTTTATTATGTTATGTTAATGACCATACATTACATCATTAGTTTTTGATGTAGTGTTCCATGATTGTTTGCATATAACACCTAGTGCTCCATTCAATACGTGCCCTCCTTTATACCCATCACCAGGC
>NW_027861795.1:0-255 GCF_054177405.1 Leptonychotes weddellii
TCAGTCAGCTAGTGAGAAAATTATGTTGTGCTGCATAATAAACCACCTCAAAACCCAATGGTTGTAATATTCCATATTTATTTTTTATTCATGCATCTGGGATCAGCTGGGAGAGTGCTGCTTTAGTCTGTAGGTCTGTGGGTTGGCTAGGGCACCTCTGTATCATATACCATATTCTGAGGCCTGCTGGATGAAGGGACAGTGGTTATTCTTTTCACAGCAATGGCAAAAGAATAGCACAATTCAAGGTCCTAC
>NW_027861796.1:0-255 GCF_054177405.1 Leptonychotes weddellii
CCGTGGACGTCACCAGCGGACCCACGTGTCCCCGCACCCAGTAGTGGCGGCCTGGAACTGGGCCGTTTCCTCCCATAACCATGGTTGTCCCCTGCCCGATGGGCCATTTGTGAAACCCGCCTCCTCTCCCCTCGGCCCCTTCTCCATTCAAGGACACAGGCAGCCCGTCTTAGGCTCTGAGGGACCTCCGGTCCCATAGTAGCGCTGACCCTCATGTGTCATGTGTCCCATCTTACAGATGGGCCGACGGAGGCT
>NW_027861797.1:0-255 GCF_054177405.1 Leptonychotes weddellii
TGTTATTCTATGCTGTGCTATTCTATGCTGTGCTATTCTATGCTATGCTATACTATGCTCTGCTATTCTATGCTGTGTTGTGCTATGCTGTGCTGTGCTCAGTTAGGCTATTCTATGCTATGCTATTCTCAGCTCTGCTATTCTATGCTGTGCTGTGCTACGCTGTGCTGTGCTATGCTGTGCTAAGTTATGCTATTCTATGCTATGCTATTCTATGCTATGCTATGCTATGCTATGCTATGCTATGCTATGCTA
>NW_027861798.1:0-255 GCF_054177405.1 Leptonychotes weddellii
TCCAGAAAGTGGTCGCTTTTCTGATGAGAGAGTTGTTGCTCTTCTTTTCTTCGATCCCCAGTTGAGTTTGTAGGTGTTCAGAATGGTTTGATCCCTATCCAGCTGAATTCCTGAGAGGAGATGAAATCCAGGTCTCCTACTTCTCCGCCATCTTGCTCCGCCCCCCTGAATTAATTTTTATTTCTGTCACAAATCCACATAAAATAAACTGTAAGAGTCCAGAGTTTCACTGAGCATACACAGCATGCTGCTAGC
>NW_027861799.1:0-255 GCF_054177405.1 Leptonychotes weddellii
ATAAAGGATTAAATCAATTTAAATGTAACAAATCAGTTAAAAGTTCTCTTGATCTCTCTCCACATTCCAAAGAAAGGTTTAAACATTTACCACTTGCCCTTAAATCCTGGGACCTAACCTCTGAGCCCTTGGGAACTTCTGCCATGATAAACAAATGCCCTTTGTTTAACACTACGTGCGGCCTTGGGTCATCCATATCCAATAGTGTGTGCTCATCCTGTGATTTATGGGTGGTGTAGAGCTTAGGCCTGTCAA
>NW_027861800.1:0-255 GCF_054177405.1 Leptonychotes weddellii
GTTTGCGTATAACACCCAGTGCTCCATTCAGTACGTGGCCTCTTTAATACCCATCACCAGGCTAACCCATCCCCCACCCCCTCCCCTCTAGAACCCTCAGTTGGTTTCTCAGAGTCCATAGTCTCTCATGGTTTGTCTCCCTCTCTGATCCTCCCCCTTTATTTTTCCCTTCCTACTATCTTCTTTTTTTTTTTTTTTTTAACATATAATGTATTATTAGTTTCCGAGATAAAGGTCTGTGATTCAACAGTCTTA
>NW_027861801.1:0-1899 GCF_054177405.1 Leptonychotes weddellii
GCGCCTGGGTGGCTCAGTTGGTTAAGCGACTGCCTTCGGCTCAGGTCATGATCCTGGAGTCCCGGGATCGAGTCCCGCATCGGGCTCCCTGCTCGGCGGGGAGTCTGCTTCTCCCTCTGACCCTCCTCCCTCTCATGCTCTCTGTCTCTCATTCTCTCTGTCTCAAATAAATAAATAAAAAATCTTTAAAAAAAAAAAAGTGGTACATTTGTTATGATTGATGATCCTACATTGATACATCATTATCACCCAAAGTCCATAGTTTACCTTAGGGTTCACACTTACTGTTGTATAGTCTATGGGTTTAGACAAATGACATATACCCACCATTATAGTATCATACAGAGTAGTGTCACTATCCCTAAAATCTTCTGTGGTTCACCTATTCACCCCCCACTTCCACCAACTTCTGGCAACCACTGACCTTTTTACTATTTCCATAGCTTTGCCTTTTCCAGAATGTCACATAGTTGAAATCATACAGTATGTAGCCTTTTTAGATTGACTTCTTCTTTAAAAAAAAGTAAATATTTAATATGCAAATATTAACACATTGTGTAAATATTAACACATTACTGCACAAGCAATGGGCCAAACAAAAAATCAAATGGCAAATCAAAATATGTCTCAAAGCAAAAGAAAAAGAAAACATGATATTCCAAAACTTATGGGATGCAGCAAAAGCAGATGTTAGAGTGAAATTTATGTTATAAATGCATGTATTAAGAAAAAAATTCAAATAAACAACTTAAAATTACACCACAAGGAAATACAAAAAGAAGAAATTTAGTAGAGGAAGGAAATAACAAAGAAAAAATCAGAAATAAATAAAATAGAGACCAGAGTAAACAATAACATAACACTGAATGTAATGACCAGTTTTTCCAAGAAAACAAACAAAATTGGCAATGCTTTAACTACAGTTAGTAAGAAAAAAAGAGAGAAGTCTCAAAAGCCAAAATGAGAAATGGAAAACAATTCAAGAGATAACCACAGAAATACACAGTGTGATAACAGATTACTATAAACAATTATATATTAACAATCCAGATAATTTAGAAAACAAACAAACAAACAAATTAACTCCTAAAAAAACCCACAAGATACCAAGATTGAATCATGAATCTTGAATCCAAGAAATAGGAAATCTTCTTAGACCAATAACAAGAATGAAAGTTGAATTAGGAATCAAAAATCTCCCAGCACAGAAAAGCCCAAGACCACATGGTTTAATTGGTGAATTCTACCAAACATTAAAAAAAAATGATTAATGACAACCTTTAT
Source organism: Leptonychotes weddellii (assembly GCF_054177405.1). NCBI lineage: Eukaryota > Metazoa > Chordata > Mammalia > Carnivora > Phocidae > Leptonychotes > Leptonychotes weddellii. The sequence goes on from NW_027861801.1 coordinate 1,285, forward strand.
CAAAATCTTAAAAATAATGAAATAGTGGTGCCTTGGTGGCTCAGTCGTTAAGCATCTGCTTTCTGCTCAGGTCAAGATCCCAGGGTCCTGGGATCAAGCCCTGCATCGGGCTCCCTGTTCTGTGGGGGGGTCTGCTTCTCCCTCTCCCACTCCCCCTGCTTGTGTTCCCTCTCTCACTGTGTCTCTCTCGGTCAAATAAATAAATAAAATCTTTTAAAAAATAAATAAAAATAATGAAATAGAAGGAACACATACAAAATCATTCCATAAGGCCAGTACCACACTGATAACAAAGCAGGGTAAAAACAATACAAGAACAAAAAAGTCTAGTTTGTCTGATATAAGTATTGCTACTCCAACTTTCTTTTGACATCCATTTGCATGCTGTTTCTCCCCCCCACACCACTTTTATTTTTTTTTTTTAATTTTTTTTTTTTTAAAGATTTTATTTATTTATTTGACAGAGAGAGAAATAGCGAGAGCAGGAACACAAGCAGGGGGAGTGGGAGAGGGAGAAGCAGGCTTCCTGCCGAGCAGGGAGCCCGATGTGGGACTCGATCCCAGGACCCTGGGATCATGACCTGAGCCGAAGGCAGACGCTTAACGACTGAGCCA
>NW_027861802.1:0-255 GCF_054177405.1 Leptonychotes weddellii
GGCGCCTGGGTGGCTCAGTCGTTAAGCGTCTGCCTTCGGCTCAGGTCATGGTCCCAGGGTCCTGGGATTGAGCCCCACATCGGGCTCTCTGCTCTGCGGGAAGCCTGCTTCTCCCTCTCCCTCTCCCCCTGCTTTTGTTCCTGCTCTCGCTAATTCTCTCTCTGTGAAATAAATAAATAAAATCTTAAAAAAAAAAAAAGATTTGGGAGGCTTAATCAACAGCCACCCAGGAGCCCCTATGTTGTTCATTTCAAA
>NW_027861803.1:0-255 GCF_054177405.1 Leptonychotes weddellii
AAACTGGGTCCATAATGGACCTCAAAAAGACAAGATGGAAGGGAGGACAGAAACACGTGAATAAGTTAAAAATCAGAAGACAAGGTAGCTAGGTTCCACTACCCCCTTCTCCAAAACACGGTCCATTCCTAAGAGTCTTTAAATTTAGTTCTAAATGATTTCAAACACCTGGACAAAGCTTCGTTAGGTCAGAGTCTAGAAGTGAGAAGTGCTGGCTGGTCCAATATCATTACTTTGCTTCAGTCAAGGTCCCAA
>NW_027861804.1:0-255 GCF_054177405.1 Leptonychotes weddellii
ATGTTCCCAGGTGATTTTGTGAGTAATTAGGTTTGGGAACTATAGTACTGTACATTTATAAAACTTAATATGATAGAACATCACACAGCCATTAAACAAATTACAATTTTTTAAAAGGTTACAAAATATTAACACCAAACTAAATGTATACAGAAAAAGGATTGGAAAGACATATTACTATATAGAATTTTTTTTTAAAATTTTTATTGTTATGTTAATCACCATACATTACATCGTTAGTTTTTGATGTAGTGT
>NW_027861805.1:0-255 GCF_054177405.1 Leptonychotes weddellii
ACCTAGATAAGGACTCAGCAATGAGAAAAGAGTGTGAGACAATTGCTTTTAATGCATACCAAACTGAGGTGTGGGCATATTAAAGGAAAATATGTTCCATATTTTGGGTGAATTCAATGGTGTATTCAATCCATGTTCCATATTCAATATGTTCCATATTTTCCATTAATGGAATTGGGCAATGGAAAAGCCCAGCTGAACAATGGAAAAGCCCAACTGTTTTGAGGACAAAGAAGCTAGGGTTAATAATCAGTG
>NW_027861806.1:0-255 GCF_054177405.1 Leptonychotes weddellii
GATTAGGCAGGCTAGTGTTGCCCAAGGCAGCTTTGTGCAGCAATGGTAATGTCTGTGCTGTTCTGACTCACACCGACCACATGGGGATACTGACCGCTTGAAATACAGCTAGTACAACTAAGTTTATAATTATATTTAATTTTAATTAAGTAATAAGGAGACTTGGAATCTTATGTGTATACACACACACACACACACATATACATGATAAAGATCTATGTCCTTTAGTTTCCCTTGGATTTTTTTTTTTTTATT
>NW_027861807.1:0-255 GCF_054177405.1 Leptonychotes weddellii
GCTGGGCATTGAGAATACATGTTCTAGACTAGAGTTCCAGGCCCACATCACAGAGCCTTTAGTACAGACACCAAAGGTCCTTGAGGGTGGGGGAGGGGACAACACAAGCGAGAGAAACTCACATGCCCCTTCCCCCACCATCCAGCGCAGCAGATGTGTCCATCCTTCCATGGCCCGTTAGATGCCTCCAACCTACCTTTCTCCTCCACCTATTCACCGTATCATATATTTACCATAGTGAAATTTTCTCGTTCC
>NW_027861808.1:0-255 GCF_054177405.1 Leptonychotes weddellii
TTTTTATTTGAGAGAGAGAGCACATGAGAGGGGAAGGGCCAGAGGGAGAAGCGGGCTGCGGGACTCGATCCCGGAACTCCAGGATCATGACCTGAGCCAAAGGCAGTCGCTTAACCAACTGAGCCACCCAGGCGCCCCAGACTTTCAACATTCTTGAAAATAATTTCTAAATTTTATAACATTTAACATTTTAATTTTAAGATTTAAATTGTGTTGAAATTATTTATATTCATCTATACATTTTATTGTTTCCTG
>NW_027861809.1:0-255 GCF_054177405.1 Leptonychotes weddellii
GAGCTCTCAAGCAAGAAAATTATATTTATTTTATTCTAAACAAGCATGTAGGAAATAACAAAGATGATTATCCCATATTTAATAGGCAGCAAGCTGACTCCTTGTTTCCATCTTCTTTAAAGATACAATCTTTTAAAATAGTGTATATATATATATTTATTTGTTTTAAAAGATTTTATTTATTTATTTGACAGAGAGACAGCAAGAGAGGGAATACAAGCAGGGGGAGTGGAAGAGGGAAAAGCAGGCTTCCGG
>NW_027861810.1:0-255 GCF_054177405.1 Leptonychotes weddellii
ATCAAGAAAGTGAAAACATAATCTACAGAATGGGAGAAAATATTTGAAAATCATACATCTGATTAGAGTCTAGCATATAGGAATATATATATGTGAATATAAATATATGAAGAACTCTTAACTCATCAACATAAGACAACCCAATTGAAAAATGGACAAAGAACTTGAATAAATATTTCTCTAAAGAAGATCTACAAATAGCTAACAAGCACATGAAAAAATATTCCACACTATTAGTCATTTAGGAACTACAAA
>NW_027861811.1:0-255 GCF_054177405.1 Leptonychotes weddellii
GAGCTCTCAAGCAAGAAAATTATGTTTATTTTATTCTAAACAAGCATGTAGGAAACAACAAAGATGATTATCCCATATTTAATAGGCAGCAAGCTGACTCCTTGTTTCCATCTTCTTTAAAGATACAATCTTTTAAAATAGTGTATATATATATATTTATTTGTTTTAAAAGATTTTATTTATTTATTTGACAGAGAGACAGCAAGAGAGGGAATACAAGCAGGGGGAGTGGAAGAGGGAAAAGCAGGCTTCCGG
>NW_027861812.1:0-1899 GCF_054177405.1 Leptonychotes weddellii
GTGACAAAATACAGCATCCTTTCCTGATTAAAAGTCTTCAGAGTATAGGGATAGAGGGAGCATTCCTCAAGTTCATAAAATCCATCTATGAAAAACCCACAGTGAATATCCTCCTCAATGGGAAAAGCTGAGAGCCTTTCCCTTAAGATCAGGAACACGTCAAGGATGCCCACTTTTGCCACTATTGTTCAACATAGTACTAGAAGTCCTAGCAACAGCAGTCAGACAACAAAAAGAAATGTATTCAAATTGGCAAAGAAGAAGTCAAACTCTCTCTCTTTGCAGATGACATGATACTTTATGTGGAAAATCCAAAAGACTCCACCCCCAAATTACTAGAACTCATCCAGCAATTCAGTAATGTGGCAGGATACAAAATTAATGCACAGAAATCAGTTGCTTTCTTATAGACTAACAATGCAACTGTAGAAAAAGAAATGATTCCATTTACAATAGCACCAAAAACCATAAGATACCGGGGTGCTTGGGTGGCTCAGTTGTTAAGTGTCTGCCTTCAGCTCAGGTCATGATCCCAGGGTCCTGGGATCAAGCCTCTCATCTCGCTCCCTACTCAGCAGGAGGTCTGCTTCTCCCTCTCCCACTCCCTCTGCTTGTGTTCTCTCTCTCTCGCTGTGTCTCTCACTGTCAAATAAGTCTTTAAAAAAAAATAAACCATAAGACACCTCAGAATAAATCTAACCAAAGTAGTAAAGGATCTGTACTCTAGAACTACAGAACACTCATGAAATAAATTGAAGAAAACACAAAAAGATGGAAAAACATTCCATGCTCATGAATCAGAAGCATAAACATTGTTAAAATGTCTATGCTACCCAGAGCAATCTATACCTTCAGTGCCATCCCGATCAAAATTCCAATGACATTTTTCAAAGTGCTGGAACAAACAGTTCTAAAATTTGTATGGTATCAGAAAAGACCCTGAATTGCCAAGGAAATGTTGAAAAAGAAAAAGCTGGGGGCATCACATTGCCCGGTTTCAAGCTATATTACAAAGCAGTGATCACCAAGACAGCATGGTACTGACATAAGAACAGACATATAGACCAATGGAACAGAATAGAGAGCCCAGATATGGACCCTCAACTCTATGGTCAAATAGTCTTCGACAAAGCAGGAAAAAACATGCAATGGAAAAAAGACAGTCTCTTCAATAAATGGTGCTGGGAACATTGGACAGCTACATACAGAAGAATGAAACTCGACCATTCTCTAACACCATTCACAAAAATAAACTCAAAATGGATGAAAACCTCAATGTGAGACAGGAATCCATCCAAATCCTAGAGGAGAACATAGGCAGTAACCTCTTCAGCATTGGCCATGGCAGCTTCTTTCAAGCTACATCAAAAATGAAGTTTTGGGACTTCCTCAAGATAAACAGCTTCTGCACAGCAAAGGAAACAGTCCACAAAACAAAGAGGCAACCCACAGAATGAGAGAAGATATTTGCAAATGACACTACAGATAAAGGGCTGGTATCCAAGATCTACAAAGAACTTCTCAAACTCACCCAAAAAACAAGTCAAAAAGTGGGCAGAAGACATGAAAAGACATGAAGAAGACATACAAATGGCTAGCAGACACATGAAAAAATGTTCATCATCATTAGCCATCAGGGAAATCCAAATCAAAACCACAGAGATACCACCTTACACCAGTCAGAATGGCAAAAATTGACAAGGCAAGAAACAACAAATGTTGGAGAGGTTGTGGAGAAAGGGGAACCCTCTTATATTGTTGATGGGAATGCAAGTTGGTACAGCCACTTTGGAAAACAGTGTGGATATGCCTCAAAAAATTAAAAATAGAGCTACCCTATGACCCAGCAATTGCACTATGGGGTATTTACCCCAAAGACACAGATGTGGTGAAAAGAAG
>NW_027861813.1:0-255 GCF_054177405.1 Leptonychotes weddellii
ACACAGAGCAGTGTTTAAGTGTGGTCTGTGGTCAGAATCACCTGAGCAGATGCCTGACCTACCCTGGGCTCACTTAAAAATAACATCTAAGAATAAGCCTGAGAATTAGAACCTCTTCAGAGTGACTAGCATGGACCTTTCCCTGGAAATCTAGAACCTCTTCAGAGTGACTAGCATGGACCTTTCCCTGGAAATCTAGAACCTCTTCAGAGTGACTAGCATGGACCTTTCCCTGGAAATCTAGAACCTCTTCAG
>NW_027861814.1:0-255 GCF_054177405.1 Leptonychotes weddellii
GGCAGCTACAAATGGGTTGTAATTGTTTTAACCCATGAATAGAGACTAGAGAGCAGCAAACAGCCTATGCTATTCTGACTTGTTGTAAGCTGTGTTATACAAATTGATCACTAGGAGGCATCACTTCATCAACTAGTGCTGTGAAAAAGGCAGCTAGGCAGATGAACCTAAGAAGTCTGGATAGTTCTGTATCTAATTGGGTTAGTATTTAACCTTTTCAACCAGGCATTTTGGAGATTAGAATCTTCATAAAGT
>NW_027861815.1:0-255 GCF_054177405.1 Leptonychotes weddellii
CCACATTCCTGTCCCGGATCCATCACAAGGGACAGTCCCTTCATCTCTCTACATTTCCGTGCCCTCCACTGTAAACTATGGCTTACAGCCCCTGCTTCCCCTCCAACGGTGCTGGTGTGGGGATTACAGGAGGAGATGATACATATTCTCGGTGAGCTGTAAGCCTCATTCCCCTGTGCAGGATAAAGAGTGAGCTTCCATCCCCCATGCAGTGGAGCCATCCAAGTCCCGTGTCTGGCTTCACCCACTACCAGG
>NW_027861816.1:0-255 GCF_054177405.1 Leptonychotes weddellii
AGTGGTACTGGAGACGTTGGGGCTCCTTCCTAGCAGAGAGTGGGGCCAGAGGGGAAGCAGCTGTGAGATCCAACAGCATCTCTCCAGCTTATTACGCTGAAGTACAGTAAAATTATCCTGAAAAACCATTTTAAGTAGCCAGCCACTAGGGTTCCCAGATGCCATAACATTTGATAGCTATGTTTTTAGGATTTGTATTATCTTTCCAGCTATTGAGATAATTAATGATACTCTATTTGAGCCCCATCAAGCTTT
>NW_027861817.1:0-255 GCF_054177405.1 Leptonychotes weddellii
TCTGATTTTAGAATTGCATTCCAGGAGGGCAGAACTCTTGGGTTTCTTTTATCCACTCATGACTCTCAGGTTCCAAGAATGCTTCACTATAGTAGCTGTTCAATAAATAACTGTTTAATGCATAATTACAATGGAAAAGAGTCAGTTTCCAAAAACGCACTTGTGAGTAAAACAGCATGCAGAGAGGATTTAAATCCTCACTGCCAATGTTAAGTTCAGGGAATTGGGGGGAAAAAGTCAAGTGCAATTATCACT
>NW_027861818.1:0-255 GCF_054177405.1 Leptonychotes weddellii
CCCCCCCCCCCCCCCCCCCCCCCCCCCCCCCCCCCCCCCCCCCCCCCCCCCGAGCCGTTGGCCTGGTGGTGGGTATTGAGGAGGGCACGTTCTGCATGGAGCACTGGGTGTTATGCACAAACAACGAATCATGGAACACTACATCTAAAACTAATGATGTAATGTAGGAGGATTAACATAAGAATAAAAAAAAAGAGAGTTGTGTGTGTGTGTGTGTGTTTGCATGTGCATGTGTGTGTGTGTGTGTATGAATAT
>NW_027861819.1:0-255 GCF_054177405.1 Leptonychotes weddellii
CACTTCCCATTTATTACCACTTATGTCTACCTTCGGCCTCACCCTGGGGTCCAGTTCCCCCCCCCAAACAACCTCAAGCCTCCTCCTGATTATCTACAAAAAGGACAGGATACCTGTAGAAAGGCTCATTCTGTTTTAATTCAAATGCAAAACAGGATAAATTCTCTCTAGTTTAAAACCCCTTGGCTGGAGGACAGTGCGATGGTCAGTGTTCAGTCTCATGCTGAGTTCTGCCGACCCGGGTGACCTGTAAGC
>NW_027861820.1:0-255 GCF_054177405.1 Leptonychotes weddellii
ACTTCCCATTTATTACCACTTATGTCTACCTTCGGCCTCACCCTGGGGTCCAGTTCCCCCCCCCCAAACAACCTCAAGCCTCCTCCTGATTATCTACAAAAAGGACAGGATACCTGTAGAAAGGCTCATTCTGTTTTAATTCAAATGCAAAACAGGATAAATTCTCTCTAGTTTAAAACCCCTTGGCTGGAGGACAGTGCGATGGTCAGTGTTCAGTCTCATGCTGAGTTCTGCCGACCCGGGTGACCTGTAAGC
>NW_027861821.1:0-255 GCF_054177405.1 Leptonychotes weddellii
AGGTCGTGATCCCAGGGTCCTGGGACTGAGCCCCAGTTCAGCAGGAAGCCTGCTTATCCCTCTCTCTCTCTGCTGCTCCCCTGCTTGTGTTCCCTCGCACTCTCTCTCTCTCAAAATAAATAAATAAAATCTTAAAAAAAAAACAAAAACAAAGTGAACTAACGTATCTCCAAAATAGAGAGTAAAACCTGTTCATCATGTCAAACTGAAATGTCTTAGGGTCCCTGGAGCCAGGCCATTCTGACTGGAATCCTG
>NW_027861822.1:0-255 GCF_054177405.1 Leptonychotes weddellii
GAATGACCTCCCATTGTACTTAGAATACATCCAAATTCCTCAAATGCCACCCACAAGACCCAGTATGATCTGACACTGACCCTTCTCTCTCCCCTTCACTCACTTAGAGAAGCCCCACTGGCCTCATCTCTACTCCTCAAACCAGGAGAGCTTTTTCTGTCTGGTGCCTTATACTTGTGGTCCCCTCTGCTCAGAATGCCCTTCCCTTCTGCCCACCCTTCCTCTCTGCTGTAGGCAGGACTGGCTCCTTCTCAT
>NW_027861823.1:0-1899 GCF_054177405.1 Leptonychotes weddellii
AGGATCATGACCTGAGCCGAAGGCAGTCTCCTAACCAACTGAGCCACCCAGGCGCCCAAAAATGATGTGATCTTCCACCTTAAGAAACTAGACGCTCAGGTGTGCATGGATAGCCCAGTTGGTTAAGCATCTGACTCTTGATTTTGGCTCAGGTCATGATCTCAGGGTCATGGGATCGAGCCCCACATCGGGCTCTGTACTCAGCACAGAATCTGCTTGTCCCTCTCCCTCTGCTCCTCCCCACTCTCTCTCTCTCTCTCTCAAATAAATAAAATCTTTAAAAAAAAAAAAAAAGAAACTAGACACTCAAATGAAGCAAAAGAAAAGAAATACTAAATATTAGTACATAAATCAAAGAAATAGAAAACATGACAGAAAAAAAATCAGTGATACCAAAGGCTAGTTATTTGAGAAGATCAATAAATTTGATAACCTCTATCCTGATAGATCAGGGGGAAAAAGAAGACACAAATTACCAGTATCAAGAGAGGTGGGGCACGTGAGTGGCTCAGTTGGTTAAGCAACTGCCTTTGGCTCAGGTCATGATCCTGGACTCCCAGGATTGAGTCCCGCATCAGGCTCCCTGCTCAGCAGGGAGTCTGCTTCTCCCTCTGACCCTCCTCCCTCTCATGCTATCATTCTCTTTCTCTATTAAAAAAAAAAAAAAAAGAACGAGAGGTGATATCACTAGATTCTAGAGATATTAGAAATTAGAAATAAATTAGAAAATAAAAATACATTATAAATAATGTTATGCCAGTAAATTGAACTTTTTTTTTTTTTAAGTAAACTGAACACTTTAAAAGAAACAGACAAGTCAGGGGCACCTGGCTGGCTCAGTCAGAGGCATGTGAGACTCTTGATCTCAGGGTTGAGTCAATTATATCTCAATAAAAGACCTAAAAATAGACAAGTTCCTTAAAACACATAAACTACTAAAGCTCATGCAAGAGGAAATAGATAACCTAAATAACATACTATCTAATTAAGAAATTGAACTTGCAGTTAAAAACCTTCCCACAGAGAAAGCTCTAGGCCTAGAGGGTTCCCCTGGAGAATTCTATCAAACATTTAAGGAAGAAATAATACCAACTCTACATGAATTCTTCCAAGAAAACTGAAAATAAAGGAATACTTCCCAACTGATTTTATGAGGCCAGCATTACTCTGATAACAAGAATAGACAAAGATATTACAAATAATGAACACCATAGGCCAATTTCCCTTGTAGACACAAATGAAAAAAATTCTTTTTTTTAAAGATTTTATTTATTTACTTATTTGACAAACAGAGAGATAGTGAGAGCAGGAACACAAGCAGGAGGAGTGGGAGAGCGAGAAGCAGGCTTCCTGCCGAGCAAGGAACCTGATGTGGGGCTCGATCCCAGGACCTTGGGATCATGACCCAAGCCAAAGGCAGACGCTTAACAGACTGAGCCACCCAGATGCCCCACAAATGAAAAAATTCTTAACAATATTTTATCAAATCATATACAACATGTAAAAAGAGTAATACAGCATGATCAAATGGGGTTTATCCCATGAATACAAGGTTGGTTTAGTATTTTTAAGCACAGCCAATGTAATTCACATTAACAGACCAAAAAAGGAAAAAAAAACAAACGTATAATTGTTTCAATAAATGCAGAAAAAGCATTTGTCATAATCCAACATCCACTTGTAATAAAAATTATCAGCAAATAGGGCACCTGGGTGGCTCAGTTGGTTGAGCGACTGCCTTCGGCTCAGGTCATGATCCTGGAGTCCCAGGATCGAGTCCCGCATGGGGCTCCCTGCTCGGCAGGGGGTCTGCTTCTCCCTCTGACCCTCCTCCCTCTCCTGCTCTCTCTCTCTCATTCTTTCTCTCAAATAAATAAATAAAATCTTTAAAAAAAAAAA
>NW_027861824.1:0-255 GCF_054177405.1 Leptonychotes weddellii
GGGTATTGAGGAGGGCACGTTCTGCATGGAGCACTGGGTGTTATGCACAAACAATGAATCATGGAACACTTCATCTAAAACTAATGATGTAATGTATGGGGATTAACGTAAGAATAAAAAAAAAAAAACAGAGCTCTAAAAGGAAGCCAGCGGTACCTTTAAGACGGCATGGGAAGAAAGAAGCCATTGGCCCTGAGTGGTTTCCTCCGACAGATCCTACGGGGGCTCCACGTGCTGACCAATGGTGGGGTTCCC
>NW_027861825.1:0-255 GCF_054177405.1 Leptonychotes weddellii
CACAGACACACACAAACTATGCTACAATTCTGAGTGAGAAAAATGAAAATAAATGGTTTTTTTTAAGATTTTATTTATTTATTTGATAGAGAGACAGTGAGAGAGCACAAGCAGGGAGGAGAGGGAGAAGCGGGCTTCCCGCCAAGCAGGGAGCCCAATGCGGGGCTCGATCCCAGGACCCCGGGATCATGACCCGAGCCGAAGGCAGACGTTTAATGACTGAGCCACCCAGGTGCCTTGAAAATAAATGTTTTA
>NW_027861826.1:0-255 GCF_054177405.1 Leptonychotes weddellii
GTCTTACACAATTCACAGCGCTCACCATAGCACATACCCTCCCCAATGTCTATCACCCAGCCACCCCATCCCTCCCACCCCCCACCACTCCAGCAACCCTCAGTTTGTTTCCTGAGATTAAGAATTCCTCATATCAGTGAGATCATATGATACATGTCTTTCTCAAGATATTTATTTCTTAGGACAGTATCACTTAGCTTAGCTCTTTACTATTGGGAAGAGTTTAGTTTTCAACTTTAAACTCAGAAATTTCCT
>NW_027861827.1:0-255 GCF_054177405.1 Leptonychotes weddellii
TCGCCTTCTCAAAGGGGAAAGGGGCATAGCCCACCACTGACAGCTGACTTGCAGGTCACCTGTCTCCACCTCCTACCCGAGGTTTTTGGGCAGGGTAGGACATTTTTAGAAAGTAAGTCTGAGTTGAATCTCAGATCTGTACCTCTGAAACAAATAATGCAATATATGTTAAGAAAAAAAAAAAGAAGAAGAAGGTAGCAGGAGGGGAAGAATGAAGCGGGGGAAATCGGAGGGGTAGACGAACCATGAGAGACG
>NW_027861828.1:0-255 GCF_054177405.1 Leptonychotes weddellii
TATTTGACACAGAGAGAGAGAGAGAGCACAAGCCAGGGAGTAGCAGGCAGAGGGAGAGGGAGAAGCAGGTGCCCCATTGAGCAGGGAGCCTGATGCGGGACTCAATCCCAGGACCCTGGGATCATGACCTGAGTCGAAGGCAGACACTTAACTGACTGAGCCACCCAGGTGTCCTTCCTTTGTGTTTCAAATAGGTAGAGTAGTTTTTGTTTCCCAAAAATAAATCTTAATGATTCTGACATAGGTTTATTTAAT
>NW_027861829.1:0-255 GCF_054177405.1 Leptonychotes weddellii
ACATTCCATTCCATGCTCGTGGGATGGAAGAGCAAATACTGAATGTCCATAGTACTCAAAGCAATCTACACATTAAATGCAATCTCTATCAAAATACCATCAACATTTTTCACAGAAGTAAAACAAACAATCCTAAAATCTGTATGGAACCACAAAAAACCTCGAATAGGCAAAGCAATCTTGAAAAAGAAAAACAAAAATGGAGGTGTCCCAAGTCCAGATTTCAAGTTATATTACAAAGCTGTAGTAATTAAA
>NW_027861830.1:0-255 GCF_054177405.1 Leptonychotes weddellii
TATCATATGGTTTCACTTATTTGTGGAACATAAGGAATAGCATGGAGGACATTAGTAGAAGGAAGGGAAAAATGTGGGGGGAGGGGAATTAGAGGGAGAGATGAACCATGAGAGACTATGGACCCTGAGAGACAAACAGGGTTTTAGAGAGGAGGGGGGAGGGGGGAGGGGTTAGCCCGGTGATGGGTATTAAGGAGGGTGCATACTGCATGGAGCACTGGGTGTTATACGAAAACAATGGATGGTGGATCACCA
>NW_027861831.1:0-255 GCF_054177405.1 Leptonychotes weddellii
GAGTGAAAATTGAATTTTGCAGTGTCCAGGAGAACAACAAGCCTCTTGGAAAAATCTTAGGAGCTTTTTTGAAGGTGGGCACCAGAGTGTGTGGGATATATGGAGTCATTCTATCCGAATAATGAGGAGAGCATGACTCTAAGGCTGGGAATATTGGCAATCTCCTGAGGCAGACATCTGGATTATAGGCTCATGTACATTGAGAAAGGGGAGCAGAGAATCAGACTATTTGCAACTTTGTGATTTTGCCTTCTA
>NW_027861832.1:0-255 GCF_054177405.1 Leptonychotes weddellii
ATGATATGAAGAAATAATGGGTTTGGAGACTTAGAATGCACTTGCGTACACAAAAAAGTTTGAAAATATGAGTAGTGATGATATAAGTGCATTGTACATATTTTGTATTTCTTTAAATTCTATAAAACACCAGCAATTTTCAGAAACGCCATTCATTTAATAACATTTTCAGAAAAAGTATCATATTAAATATAGGTAGTAATTATAAGACATAACTAGATTAGAAAACTGTTACTTGGAGAGAAACTTCCGTAA
>NW_027861833.1:0-255 GCF_054177405.1 Leptonychotes weddellii
ATTAATAAAATTATTTTAGTTATAATAGTGTCTCAAATAATAAAATACTAATAAAGTTAATCAAGGAGATGAAAGACTTGTATACTAAAAACCACAAAATTAAAGAATAGCTAAATGGAAAGCCATGCCATGTTCATGGATTGCAAGACTTAATATTATTAAGATTGTAGTGCTCCCCAGGTGATCTGCACATCCAATGAAATCATTCAAAATTCCAATAGCCTTTTTTTTTTTTTTTTAACTGAAGTGAAAAAG
>NW_027861834.1:0-1899 GCF_054177405.1 Leptonychotes weddellii
GAGAGGTCGCTTTATTCAGAAAGCCAGCAACCGGGGAAGAGGGTGGACTAATGTCTGGAAGGCCACCGTCCCCGTCCAGGCCAAGCGGGAGGGTCTTAGAGGGGGAGGTGCAGGGAATGGGGAGGGGGCTGCGAGCGGGAGACACGGTGCCCAGGCAGTCGGCTCTATGTCCACGGGACCCTGACAGACTTGCTGGCATGCGTGGCAGGTATTTTTGAATGTGGTCTGGCCTTATCTCTTGGGAGAGACTGGTCCTTCACTCTCAAGGCCAGTGATCTGCAAATCCAAGGACAGCAGGTTAGTTTGCTGCAGACGGCGACATCGGGCAGCAAGAAGGGGCGCGTAAGCCTGAGGCCAGCTCCCTGCTGAGGCTTCAGGAGTGCTGTCACACTAAGTGAAAGAAGCCAGACTTGAAAGACTCCATAGTATGTGATTCCATTTATGTGAAATGTGCAGAAAACACAATTGCAGAGAGACATAAAGCAGATCGCTGGCTCTCTAGAGCCAATGATGGGAGCAGAAATCAGCTGCAAATCTGGTGATTGTTCCACCGTTCTTGAAGTTGACTGAAAATCATTCAATTGTCCCTTCTAATGAGTGAATTTTATGGTATATAGATTATATCTCCATAAAGCTGTTTGAAAGGTGGACAAGAAATCTTGTAGCTGCATGACTTGGTGTTTCTATGGTTTCCATTCAACCCATGCAATCCTCAGTCTCTTACTGGCTCCTTCTTATTTGTCTCCTTTCTGTGTTTTGGTCTCTAATTTTGTTCTACATGTTTCTTTCAGTGATTTTATCCACTCCCACGGCCTCAACTGTTGCCATGAACCTTAAAGTACTCTCTATCTCCAACCCCAGAACACTTCCCCAAATTCTAAATTGGTACTTCCAAATGCCTGTTGGACAAATCCAGCTGAATACTCCACAGAAATGTCAACCTCAATTCATGTAATACAGTCGTCAGGGTCCACCTCACCTTCACCATCGACCCTAGATTCCCTTTGACAAAGTTCATGAATTACTCTTTCAGCCTCCACAATGAAATATAAATGCTTCCCAACACTAGTGTAGTCTCACCAAAACCTAAGTGTGGATTTTTTTAATTTATTGAAGTATAAGTTCTTAACTAGTAAGTAAAGCTGGGTGCCCCTCAGCTTCCCTTTTCATTAAATAACAATAGTAGCTATTAAACTGATATTTCAGGGGCACCTGGGTGGCTCAGTCAGTAAAGCGGCCGACTCTTGGTTTCAGCTCCGATCATGATCCCAGGGTGGTGAGATTGCGCCCCACAACTGGCTCCTCACTGGGCATGCAGCCTGTTTAAGATTCTCTCTCTCCCTCTGCGCCCCCCCCCCCAACTCACACACTCTCTCTCTCCAAACAACAACAACAGAAAATTGATATTTCAGTGTATACTGTGTGCTGGTCTAATTCCCTTACTCTCTCGACCCTAGGCTTGGTGGTGAATAAAATAATTTCCCTGTACACCCAAGGAAGTAAGTGTGAAATGATAGGATCTCACTCCGAATACCAACGAATGCAGGCTATTACATCAGAGTACACAATAGGGAGCATGTCTGACATTTGGATGTTCCCCTTTAGCTACAGAGAAATCACTGATTCACAAAGGTTTAGGGGTCTTTATCCATCTCGGAAATTGTTTGCAATTTGATTTTTTAAAATTTAATTTTATTATGTTATGTTAATCACCATACAATACATCATTAGTTTTTGATGTGGTGATCCACGATCCATTGTTTTTGTATAACACCCAGTGCTCCATGCAGTACGTGCCCTCCTTAATACCCATCACCGGGCTAACCCATCCCCCCCACCCCCGTCCCCTCTAAAGCCCTGTTTGTTTCTCAGAGTCCATAGTCTCTCATGGTTCATCTC
>NW_027861835.1:0-255 GCF_054177405.1 Leptonychotes weddellii
TGGCATCCCAGAATAAAGAAAGGACATTCAGTAAAAACTAAGGGAATCTGAAAAAGCTATGGATTTCAGTGAATAATAATGGATCAATACTGGGTCATTAGTTGCAACAAATGTACCATACTAATGTAAGCCATTAAAAATAGGGGAAACAGAGTGTGGGGTATATGGGAGTTCTCTGAACTATCTTCACAATGTTTCTTAAAGCCTAAAACTGTTCTGTAGAATAAAGCCTCTCGATTAAAAAAAAAAAAAAAA
>NW_027861836.1:0-255 GCF_054177405.1 Leptonychotes weddellii
CTCTAGGTAGCATTGACATCTTCACAATATTTGTTCTTCCAATCCATGAGCATGGAACGTTTTTCCATTTCTTTGTGTCTTCCTCAATTTCTTTCATGAGTATTTTATAGTTTTCTGAGTACAGATCCTTTGTCTCTTTGGTTAGATAAGCCTGGCAGTTCTTAACAATAAGGTTTACCAGCAGAAAGGTCTAACAACTGATTAGGGCAAGTATAATTCAGAATCTTCTTTGAAGTTATTGGTTATTGGTATATT
>NW_027861837.1:0-255 GCF_054177405.1 Leptonychotes weddellii
AGGTCAGTGTCTAGATTGATTTTTTTTTTTTCTGCATGAGGATGTATAGTTGATCCAGGACACTTTGTTGAATACTCTCCTTTTCCCACGTGATTGTCTTTGCTCCTTTGTTAAAGATCATTTGACTATATTTGTATGGGTCTATTCCTGTTGCATGGATCCATCTATTCTTTTGCCAATACCACCTTATTTTTTTTTTTATTCTTATGTTAATCCCCATACATTACATCATTAGTTTTAGATGAAGTGTTCCAT
>NW_027861838.1:0-255 GCF_054177405.1 Leptonychotes weddellii
ATTAGGAACCCCAGAATGGCTGCACACACCGTCCCACCCAGGCTGTGTCGGACATACAGCAGACACTTTGTCCCTGCCCCCATCACCATCAGCTGTCACATTAACATGCTCTTACTTGGTTTCCTGCCTGTCACCCAGGGCGAGAATATGAGTTCCCTGCTGACGGGGACTTCATGGGCTTGGTTATTAAGGAAGCCCGGCACCTAGGGCAGGGCCTGACACACAGCAGGTCTCCAAAATATTTGTTGAGTGCAT
>NW_027861839.1:0-255 GCF_054177405.1 Leptonychotes weddellii
AAAAAAAAAAAAAATAGAAAATGGAAATAAGAAAAATGAAAATTACTGATGGGGGCGCTTGGGTGGCTCAGTTGGTTAAGCGACTGCCTTCGGCTCAGGTCATGATCCTGGAGTCCCGGGATCGAGTCCCGCATCGGGCTCCCTGCTTGGTGAGGAGCCTGCATCTCCCTCTGACCCTCCCCCCTCTCATGTGCTCTCTGTCTCTCTCATTCTCTCTGTCTCAAATAAATAAATAAAATCTTAAAAAAAAAAAAA
>NW_027861840.1:0-255 GCF_054177405.1 Leptonychotes weddellii
CCAGTCTGTTTCATTTTCTAAATCTTTCTGATCTTCAGCATAAGTGCACCCCAATAAAACATAATTACTCTGGGAAAGTATATAGGTATGTTATATATTTTTCCCTTCAGGAAAGATTAAATAAATGAATGAATAAAGGTCTATTAATAAGCTTCTTTCTAGGAGGAGCAAGATGGCAGAGGAGTAGGAGACCTGGTTTTGTCTGGTCTCAGGAATTCAGCTGGATAGGGATCAAACCTTTCTGAACACCTACAA
>NW_027861841.1:0-255 GCF_054177405.1 Leptonychotes weddellii
CCCATTGTGGTCCATCCACATGATGCACCATGCTCAGTCACTGAAATTTATGCGACCGGTTGCAATGGAAGCGCCTGACATTAAGCTTTTGATTGTGGAGACACCCATCCCAGAGACCTCCATCCGGAACAAGCACGTGACGGGCCCTGGGACACGGCGACCAGCAAAACAACTAGACAAGAAACCAGGTTTCCCCCTCTGGAACATGTAAGGGAACTGAGATCACTGACCACTTGAGTGACCCCAGTTGTCCCC
>NW_027861842.1:0-255 GCF_054177405.1 Leptonychotes weddellii
CACCATCATCACTATCATCACCACCATCCTCCCCATCATCGCCACCATCCTCCCCATCATCACCACCATCACCATCCCCCTCCTCCTCACCATCATCACTATCATCACCATCCTCCTCCCCCTCCTCCTCACCATTATCACTATCTCACCACCATCCTCCCCATCATCACCACCATCACCATCCTCCTCACCATCATCACCACCATCACTATCATTACCATCACCATCCTCCTCCTCCTCCTCATCACCGTCATT
>NW_027861843.1:0-255 GCF_054177405.1 Leptonychotes weddellii
CACTTTTGTGGTGTTATTGACGCAGATTTATCAGTACTGTTTTGTGTATCTGCCTTTTTTTTTTTTTTTTTAAAGATTTTATTTATTTATTTGACAGAGAGAGACACAGCGAGAGAGGGAACACAAGCAGGGGGAGTGGGAGAGGGAGAAGCAGGCTCCCCGCAGAGCAGGGAGCCTGATGTGGGACTCGATCCCAGGACCCTGGGATCATGACCTGAGCTGAAGGCAGTCGCTTAACCAACTGAGCCACCCAGG
>NW_027861844.1:0-255 GCF_054177405.1 Leptonychotes weddellii
CCACATGATGGTGGCTCGGCCCAAGGTGGTGGATGCACAGATGGGTAGGCGGATGCGGAGAGTGAGTGGACTGGGCCACGCAACTGGTCTGACGTGGGAGGAAGGACAAAGAAGGAAGGAAGTGTCACCCTTAGACTTCTGGCTCGGGTCACTGGCTGGAGAGTGAGGCCATTGACTGAAGAAAGGAAGACTAAATGGGGACAGGTTAGGGGATCAAGAGTTACCCTTTGCCACTTGATTTCGAGAATGCCAGCA
>NW_027861845.1:0-1899 GCF_054177405.1 Leptonychotes weddellii
GTTTCATTTTTTCCTCCCTTCCCCTATGGTCCTCTGTCTTGTTTCTCAAATTCCTCATATCAGTGAGATCATATGATACTTGTCTTTCTCTGATTGACTTATTTCGCTCAGCATAATACCCTCTAGTTCCATCCACGTCATTGCAAATGGCAAGATTTTGGTTTTTTGATGGCTGCATAATATTCCATTGTATATATATACCACAACTTCTTTATCAGAATAGCTTTTCAAATATACATTCCTGAGTCCATCACACTCCTGCTTAAGAGGCAACCATGAACATGGCCCCAAGGAAATAGGCAGATGGGAATACAAATTTACAAACAAGTCTGTTTATCACAACATTATTTATAAGAGTGAAAAATGCACAATGGATCGTGGATCACCACATCAAAAACCAATGATGTATTGTATGTTGACTAACATAACATAATAAAATTAAAAAAAAAAAAAAAAAGAGTGAAAAATGCAGGGTTCCTGGGTGGCTCAGTCAGTTAACCAACTCTTAATTTGGCTCAGGTCATGATCTTGGGGTTGTGGGATCAAGCCCGGTGTTGGGCTTCCCCCTCAGCCTGCAGTCTGCTTAAGATTCTCACTCCTTCTCCCTCCGCCCCTCCCCCCCACTGCTTGTGCTCTCTCTCTCTCAAATAAATAAATAAATCTTTAAAAAAGATAGTGAAAAATGCAAGCAACTTAAAATTTAACCCATGATGAGGCATTCAAGTAGACACAGTCATCTTTTGGGCTACTATATGTCAACATTAATAGTTAAGTAATCAAATTATTTTTAACGACACAGCCTAGAAAATGCTGACACACAACATTACAAAAGAAAAAGCAGGATACAAACTCTATTTTGCAATAAGGTCATGCTTTTCTTCTGTATCTATGCATAGACCCATACCTGGTTAGAAATATGGCAAAATGTTTTAAAATTGGTTATCTATGGTTAGTGAGATTAAAGATGATTTTTATTTCTTCATATTTTCCATATGTTCTAATATTTTTAAAAGGAATGTATATGTACATTCTATAAATTGGGGAGGAAAAACTACTTTTAAGAATATTGGTTTCTCTGTAAAAAAGAATGAAACCTTGCCATTTGTAACAATATGGATGGATCTAGAAAGTATAATGCTAAGTGAAATAAATCAGAGAAAGACAAATACCATATGATTTCACTCATATGTGGAATTTAAGAAACAAAACAAATGAACCAAGGGAAAAAGAGACAAACCAAAAATAGACTCTTAACTGTAGAGAACAAACTGATGGTTACCAGAGGGGAGGTGGCGGGGGGTGAAATAGGTGATGGGGATTAAGAGTACACTCAACATGGGGGTGACTGGGTGGCATAGTTGGTTAAGCGTCTGCCTTCGACTCAGGTCACGATCCCGGGGTCCTGGGATCGTGCCCCACATCGGGATCCCTGCTCAGCAGAAAGCCTGCTTCTTTCTCTCCCTCTGCTGCTCCCCCTGCTTGTGTGCTCGCTCTCTGTCAAATAAATAAATAAAATCTTTGAAAAAAAAGAGAAAGTACACTCAACATGATGAACACTGAGTAATGTATAGAATTGCTGAATCACTATATTGTACACCTGAAACTAATATAACAGTATATGTTAACTATACTGGAATTAAAATTTAAAAAATAATAAAGTGGTTAAGGAAATACAATAAAAAGAATACTGACTATTTATTTATTTATTTATTTTTAAGAATTTATTTATTTATTTGACAGAGAGAGACACAGCCTGAGAGGGAACATAAGCAGGGGGAGTGGGAGAGGGAGAAGCAGGCTTCCCGCGGAGCAAGGAGCCCGATATGGGACTCGATCCCAGGACCCTGGGATCATGACCTGAGCCGAAGGCAGACGCTTAACAACTGAGCCACCCAGGCA
>NW_027861846.1:0-255 GCF_054177405.1 Leptonychotes weddellii
GCTCTCTCTCAAATAAAATCTTAAAAAAAATCATCATCATCATATAGCTGGCTCAATGGATGGCTGAAAGGCCAGAATGTTTGAGAAAGACTCTCTCTAGTTAGTTACAATAACCAAGAACAGATTCATCAGGACTTTGAATACCTTATTGAATCTTTTCCCAATCTAAAGATTCCCAATCTATTCCTAAGAAAGCCTTAGGAATAGTTTCACAGTCTTTTTCCCAGTTTAAGGGTTGTCCACTTGGAGAAATCT
>NW_027861847.1:0-255 GCF_054177405.1 Leptonychotes weddellii
ATTATTTAGAGCTCATTTTAAATTACAAAACATCTCTCTGATATTCACACGACACATTCATCTCAATCTGTTTCCTAAGAGTCAAATATTTTATAATCTAATGCATAATTTCAAGTTTCTTGAAATTCAATAAAAACAATGTAGTAGATTTAATGATTGATTCCCCCAATATCTATCCTTATATAAATAAGGAGATATAGGGCGCCTGGGTGGCTCAGTTGGTTAAGCGACTGCCTTCGGCTCAGGTCATGATCC
>NW_027861848.1:0-255 GCF_054177405.1 Leptonychotes weddellii
GGAAATGAGACATAAAGGGAGGTTTGACCAAAAGGTCCTCCCTCCCTCATTCATTTGATCCTTCATTCACTCACCGAATTCATTTCACATCTATCGAGCTCCTTCCAGGGACCGACCACTGTGCTGGCCCCAGGGAAACAAAAGAGAATTAGGCAGACACAGCCCCCAACCTCGGGGAGCTCATGGTCTAGTCCGGGGAGGCAGACAAGAGAGAAGGAGGTGAATAAATCAGCGAACAAGACAATTTCAGAAAAC
>NW_027861849.1:0-255 GCF_054177405.1 Leptonychotes weddellii
ATGGTTTGATCCCTATCCAGCTGAATTCCTGAGAGGAGACGAAATCCAGGTCTCCTACTCCTCCGCCATCTTGCTCCGCCCCCCCTTATGCTGTTGAGATGTTTGATGCCATCCTGAAAAAACCAAGATGACTTGGTTTTTCTGCTTATGTATCGATGGGATTGTATGATAGTGAAACGAGGTGGTGGAAATAGAGGTGGGTGGTGAAGGGAATGTGGTCAGTTGGGGAGGTAAAGGTAAAATGGTAGGATGAGG
>NW_027861850.1:0-255 GCF_054177405.1 Leptonychotes weddellii
TCCACCCTCTCTGCCTGGGCCCCCCTGTCATTGTGTGTGTGGCTTCTATTCCCTGTGCTGGCGAGAGGTTTTGGCACAAAGACCCCCGATGTTTATTCTTTTTTTTTTTTTTTTAAAGATTTTATTTATTTATTTGAGAGAGAGAGAATGAGAGAGAGCACATGAGAGGGGGGAGGGTCAGAGGGAGAAGCAGACTCCCTGCCGAGCAGGGAGCCCGATGTGGGACTCGATCCAGGGACTCCAGGATCATGACCT
>NW_027861851.1:0-255 GCF_054177405.1 Leptonychotes weddellii
CATATACAGGGCAGCTAAAGCCAAGGGGATGGACGAGATCACTGAAGGAGAGAATATACTGAAAAGAAATTCTACAACCACACCATTAGGAGCTCCAACAATTACAGCATGGGTGGAAGATTAGGAGATAATCAGAAAATGAGAAGTTAGGAGCAAGCTAAAAATGAGTGTTACAGAGACCAAGAGATGAATAATAAGTCAGAGACTAGTCTTTCACATAAGACAGATGGATGTCAGTGATGCCTTAACACAAGC
>NW_027861852.1:0-255 GCF_054177405.1 Leptonychotes weddellii
TAATTCCCCATTATACTTAAATCCAGTATGGTCTAGCCTCTGTTTCCTCTTCCCACCTCACTTGTACCACTCCCTTGCTTTCTGCACTCTAGCCATAGAGGCCACTTTGAGTTTCTCAGATGTCCCCAAATCTTCCCTCTTAAGGCTAATTGCACATGCTCTTCCCTTTGCCTGAAAGTAACCCCCCCAACCTTTGGCTATTAACCCTGTCTTGGCCTTCAGTTCTCAGTCCAAGCAACACTTCCCCAAGAAAGT
>NW_027861853.1:0-255 GCF_054177405.1 Leptonychotes weddellii
GAAGAGTCATGAGGATGCATTGGATTAATAATTGTAACTCTTCATATTCACAGAATGCCTCAATTAAAGAGTGCTTCTTCATATGTACATGGCCTCATTGATTTTTCATTTATATAAGGAAGAAAGTAACATCTGTAATGAAGCTTTTTTACATGCATCCTTTCATCTGTTATAAAAGAATACCACCAATGTTTAAAAGAGGTGAAGTCCAGTATTTCTTGGCTAAGAAGCAGGACAGCTCAGATAGTACCCATT
>NW_027861854.1:0-255 GCF_054177405.1 Leptonychotes weddellii
CCCCTGTTCATGCTCTCTCTGTATTTCTGTGTCTCAAATGAATAAGTAAAATCTTAAAAAAAAAAAAAATTTGATTCCTTTTGAGGCGGGGGCAGGCATTTAGGTGGGGGAAGGCATTTAGAGAGACAGTACAGAAGCCTCAGAAGGATCTAGTGTATGGATCTTCATGCTTTTCTTTCTTTAGCACCCTTGATTTTCTCCTCAGTACCCCCTTGGTATACTGCTGTCTGTGGTGTAGCCTTTCAGCTTCTTAGC
>NW_027861855.1:0-13227 GCF_054177405.1 Leptonychotes weddellii
CAGGAGGGGAAGAATGAAGCGGGGGAAATCGGAGGGGTAGACGAACCATGAGAGATGATGGACTCTGAAAAACAAACTGAGGGTTCTAGAGGGGAGGGGGGTGGGAGGATGGGTTAGCCTGGTGGTGGGTATTGAGGAGGGCACATTCTGCATGGAGCACTGGGTGTTATGCACAAACAATGAATCATGGAACACTACACCTAAAACCAATGATGTAATGTAGGGGATTAACATAAGAATAAAAAAAAAAGAAAAAAAAATTAATGAGTCTAGTTGACAATAAATAAGTGGAGGAGGTGGGAAAGCTCATTTTTAAAGGAGAATGCCAACTAATTAATGTAAGAAAAATAGTTAGATAATCACTATTTTACAGCCATTATAGTAGTTACAGGAGAAAGCAAAAACCATCCATGGATACTAGAATTCCTGGGAGGTTTAAAAAGAACTGGGATATTTACAGTTTCCTCACGGATTATTTATTAAATACAAGGAGTAAAAATAGTAACTTTGCAAAGAACACCATCACAACTAAATGATTAAAGTTACCATCACTAATAATGGGGCAAAATGACATCGTGCACCTCCAGTCTGATGTACTGAGGACACAACATCACTTATGCAGGCTCCTGTCTGAAAAAGCAAAACCTGAATCCAATAAAGAGGAAACAGGCAAACTCAGATTAAGGGATGGTTTACAAAACAACTGGACTGTACTAATCAAAATTCAGAATCAACAAATACAAAGAGTGTCTGAGAAACTGTCTCAGATTAAAGAATAATGAGATAAAAGTTAATTGTAATGGATGAAGCCATCAGAAGAGAGCTTTCAGTTGCTCCCATCAATATTATCCTTACCCACCCCACTTCACTGTGTGTCCTGCCTTCTTTCTTATTACTATGAGTGAACTGTGCATCTCCTCTTTAAGGCTAACCATCCCCTTGCATATTTTATCTTGTCCCTCTGACTTGCTTAAGGACATTGCTCTCACAAGTGTCCGTTCTTGCTTCTTGTATCATCAGTATCCCCTCTAGTAACTCATTATCCTAAGTATACAAACATGCTGTAATTTCTATCATTTTAGAAAAAACATTCTCCAGGGGCGCCTGGGTGGCTCAGTCGTTAAGTGTCTGCCTTTGGCTCAGGTCGTGATCCCGGGGTTCTGGGATTGAATCCTGCATCTGGCTCCCTGCTCAGCAGGAAGCCTGCTTCTCCCTCTCCCACTCCCCCTGCTTGTGTTCCCTCTCACTGTGTCTCTCCTGTCATATAAATAAAATCTTTAAAAAAAAAATTCTCCTGATCCCACAGTTCCCTTCAGATGTTGTTCTTTTTCTCTGCCCCCTCAAAAGAAAAAAATCCTCAAAAAAGTTGTCCATATTTTCTCATTCTAATTCCTCTCCTCCCGTTCTCTCTTGAATCCATTCCAAAAAGTCTTTTTTCAAACTTCACCTTATACCACTAAAAATGATCCTGGTCAGGACCACCAGCAACATTTACATTTTTTTTTTAATTTTTAATTTTTTTTTTTTTATTTGAGAGAGAGAGAATGAGAGACAGAGAGCATGAGAGGGAGGAGGGCCAGAGGGAGAAGCAGACTCCCTGCCGAGCAGGGAGCCCGATGCGGGACTCAATCCTGGGACTCCAGGATCACGACCTGAGCCGAAGGCAGTCGCTCAACCAACTGAGCCACCCAGGCACCCCAACATTTACATTTTAAGATCCAAAAGTTGGGGCACCTGGCTGGCTCAGTTGGTGGAGCATATGACTCTTGATCTTGGGGTTGTGAGTTTAAGTCCCATGTTGGGTGTAGAGATTAATTAAATGAAATCTTAAAAATAAATAAATAAACTCCAAAAGTCATTCTCAGTCCCCTTCTTGGCCAATCAGTATTATTTGGTAGTTAATTGTTCCTCTACTTTGAAACACATCTTTTTCAAGACATACACTGGGTGTTCTTCCTATGTCAGTAGTCATATGGATCTCCTCTTCCTTCTTCATCCTTATTTTTCTGACCTGGAAGGAAGCACCCCAAGGCTCTGTCCCTCTTACCACTTTTCTATCAATACTGACCTCTTTTACAATGTAATTCAGTTTCACAATTTCATTTAAATACTACTTAAACACTGATCTCTTCCAAATTTCCATCCCCAGCCCATACCTTTCCCCTCTACTCCAGATCCATATATCCACTTCCTATGCAAATGTTCCACTTACAGGTCTAATAGACATCTCAATTTTATTATGTCCTAAACTGAACTCTTGGTCTTCTCCATCCAAAAAGCACTCCTCCTGCAGTCTCTTCCATCTCAGATGTAAAAGATCCTCACCATCTGCACCACAACCACTATGGTCCAAGTGATCTCTTCTTGCCTAAATAACTGTTAAACCTCCTAACTGGCCTCCCAGTTTCTGTCCAGAATCTCTCTGCAATCTGATCTTAATACAGCAATTAAAACTTGAAAAATTTACAGTAGATTATTTTATCCTCTGCACAAACTCTGACAGTGACACCCCATTTATTTCACTTACAGGAAAAGCCAAAGCCCTTATAATGGTACAATGCCCTGCATAATCTGGCCCAAGGTTTTTGTGTGTGTGTATGTATGTATATGTTTTTAAAGGAGGAGGCAGGCAAAATAATAGAAAACCTGCTACTGATTTTTAAATAGTTTAATTAGCAAACATCTATAGAGTATTACCTATGTATGTGCTACTGTTCTAAAACATTTCACATAAATTAAGTCATTTAATATACATAACTACCTTGTGAGGAATGGATTATTATTACTATACTTTACAGATTAGTAAATGAAAGAACAAGATTAGGGGATGTGCTCAACGACACACAGCTAGTAGAGATAGAGCCAGAATTCAAACCCCAGAAGTCTGATTCAGAGTCAAAGCTCTTCACAGCATTCTAAACTGCAGAACACGATAAACTCAATGAATGAAAGTGACCTCTTAAAATATGAAAAAAAGGAAGACTACATATTAAAAAGATCAGTATTACTCAGATCTCATAACTTCTTAGCCAAACATTTTATGAGATTTCATTCAGTTTAAAAAAATATTTGGAAATGTCCATGACTAGTAATTGTTAGGACGAGAAGAGACAGTCAAAATCCAAGATAGCTTTGGGGTATTTAATTCTGGCTGAAAGTTTCAAGAATCTTTATCTTAGGGCTAAACCACATGTTCCTATAAGGTCTCTTCCTGCATTTGTATATTATGAAATATAATCTCTTATAGCAATTCAAAATTGCAGAATAACAAAACCAGGAAACCGTGTAAAATAAACTTAATCAATAACACAAAAGGTAAATGATCTGGCTGAGAACTAGTAACAGTTGGGTTACTGACTTATTTCAGGCCCAGAGAAATAATTGATTTAAGTCATCTTTATCTAACTCAAAATTAAACTACTAATATCCCTGGTTTTAGCTTATCCTTTACAATTTTCCTGATAACAGGCTAGCCATTTCCCAGCACATCTGCCTCTTACAATTGGTACCTTGTGGAACTCAGTTAGGTATTATCAAAACAAACCAAAGAAAGAAAAGATAATGGTTTTAATCTGAAAGATTGTCCAGGCTGAAATTTTTACAACCTCTTTTACTATAATTAGTAAAACACATTTAGGCCAATAGATCTAGACTTAGAAAGTCCAATAATTCTTTATGTAAGAATAATAATAAGCACAGAAAACAACAAGGCCATTGTTATCACCATCTCTCCTAAATATAAGATTGTCTTTTTTATATACATGTAACTATATACCATGCTTCATTTATTTGCTTACCTAGACTTTTTTTTTAATGGAAAGGCACCCAGAAGAGTTTTTCACAGAGAATTCATTTTTGTACTAAAACAACATGGAATGTTCCAGTTTTTTGGCAGAACATTTAGTGTTTTGGGCACCTGAGTGGCTCAGTTGGTTAAGTGACTGCCTTCGGCTCAGGTCATGATCCTGGAGTCCCGGGATCGAGTCCCACATCGGGCTCCCTGCTCAGCAGGGAGTCTGCTTCTCCCTCTGACCCTCCTACCTCTCATGCTCTCTGTCTCTCATTCTTTCTCTCTCAAATAAATAAATAAAATCTAAAAAAAAAAAAAAGAACATTTAGTGTTTTTATACTTTATAGCACTAATACAAAATGAGGATACCAAAGCCTTCAATAAGTGGAGTTATAATTGTCTAACCTGCTTGGTGGGAGTCCAGTCTTGAAGAACAAAGAAGGAGGAAAAGTAAACTCAGCTTTTGTAGATGGAAGTGCTGCTTCTTTCTCTGAATTTCCAGTTCTTCCTGTTGTACCTTAAAAAAAAAGGGTTATTATAGCTTATTTAATAGATAATACACTAAAGGTGTTAAATAAATTTGTAACATCAGATTTGAAATTAAATATGAAGAATGCTTTTGAAGAATATTTAATAAAATTACCCTATTTTAGAACACCATTAGGTGAAAGGCACCAAAGATGGAATTGGGGATCAAAATATTCCCAACCATTAAAAAGTTCACACTAATGTCACTTAAAAGTCCAATAAGCTATAACTCTTCAGTCCTTTCATAAATTCCCTTAAATCTCCACAAATAAGTCCAAGATACTTGGTTATGACTCCAGGTTTCAGAGTTCAAAGACCTTGAAGAATTTTCCCCTTCTATGTTTACTGTCATTCTAAGAAAACCACCAGTGGCCATTTTAGCCATTCTGACCATTTTCTATTCAGATTCAGATGAATAACCTGTTCCTGCACTTCCATACCATTTGTTTCCTCCTCGTCATCAACAGTATCACCATCCTGCCAGTTCAGTACACATAGAAGCTTGAAGGAGTCATCTGTCTCTTTAATAACCTCTTTTCCCTCTTTATACTCATTTTCAAACCAGTTATCTACTTACTGCATAATTTCTCCCAGATTTAGCCACCCTTTCTGCTCCTAGCAGTTCTTTTGAGTATGGTCCAGTCATACTCCTTTATACTGGTGAAATATTTCTTTATGCTCTTTTGCCTTTATACTCACCTTCCTATCTTAAATTATCATTAATTTATTAAATTTAAACTAAGTTGCCCTATACTTGAATAACATCACACCATATTTTATGTCCTACTTAAATTCCACTGTTCAGTCTAAATTCAGCATCATTCTCTTTCCCCATGAGGCAAAAGCCAAGAAAATCTCAGACACCTTGACTCTGATACATTCAAAACATTGATTCAATTCCAGAAACCACCTACCTCTCACATAATCATTGTGTGAGAAAAAGAATATATTTGAACCATTAAAGTCAGATCTCTTATTAATACTACTGAACCCAATCCCTAATGGGTGTCTTCATATAATTAGGGTTTAACATTGACAGTTTAGAATTCCACTTCTTGAAAAAATCCATTTAAAGGCCCAGATCCTAGTGAGGGATGACGGAGGATCAGCACTAAGAAAATGAGGATAGAAAGAAAGAAATGGGTTTGACAGACACTTGAAAGGTAAACTGACAGAATGTGGTGACAAGGGAAATATACATGGTTCATCCATCAAACATTAAATATCTATAATCTATCATCTAAAAATCTATTACCAGAGGCTGAGACTAGAAAGAAAAATACAACAAAATCTCAGACCATGGGACCAGACACATGAACAACCAGAGCAATACAATAAATGCTACGTGTGTGAGAAAAAATGCTATGTGAACACAGAAAAAGAAATGCAGGGTGGTGGGATGGGTTAGCCCAGTGATGGGTATTAAGGAGGGCACGTATTGCATGGAGCACTGGGTGTTATATGCAAACAATGAATCATGGAACACTACATCAAAAACTAATGATGTACTGTATGGTGACTAACATAACATAATAAAAAATAATAAAATAATAAAATAAAATTAATTAATGAAATTAAAAAGAGAAAAAAAGAAATGCAATATTCTTTCTGCAGATGTCAGGAATATTGAGAGTTGACAGTATGGTTTCAACTGTTCCCCTGAGCTCCAGTAATTTATATCCAATGTCTTACATATCTAATAAACAACTCAATCTTACCATGGCCAAAACAAAGCTACTGATTTCCCACTATCCCCTGATCTGATCCTCTCCAAGTCTTCCCCATAAGTAAATAGCACCATCATTTACTGAGTTGCTCAAGGAAAAAAAAAAAAAAGAAATCCTAGCCATTAGCCAATAGATATGACCATCCTATGTCAATTTTACCTTTATGATACATACCGAATTCAATCACTGATTATGTCTACCCCTAAAATCCAGGTTAAACCTACTACCACTTCTCAACTGTTCTGCTAAATTTTCTCTCTGTTTTAGTCTTACCTCTGTAAAATCCATCCTCTATATACAGGCAAGCAATCTTATTAAAAAGTGTAAATCAACTCATGTCTCTCCCTTGCTCAGAATTCTCCAATAGCTTCCCAATGCAAACAGAATAAAACCTAAATTTATCATGGTCTACAAGGATTTACACTGCATTTAGGTTTTATTCAAATCTGTATCCCAAATACCTAAAAACAGTGCCTGGCATGCAATAAGTGCTCAGTATATATTTTTACTTGATTGACTTTGGGACTCAGCTTAAATTCAAAGTCTTTCATAGGACATGAAGTTTATAACTACATAATTTTTGGCCCAATTATCTAATTAATCACTATTTTTCCCATTAAGTGAGAAAAACTCTAAGATCACAAAGTCTAGGTCTATAATGCTCCCCTCCCCTCCCTACTCAAGCCTGAAATGCTTCCTGGCATAGTCAACACTCAATTACATGCTGGGAAGGGGAAAGGGAGAAGAGTTGAAGAAGAGGAGTTGAAGAGAGGGAAAAAAAGAGAAAGAAGAGAGCATAGATGAAAGATTATTTACAATAAGGGGAAAAGCAAGAAAGGCATCAGGAAGACTCAATACATTTTTAAACATGTAAAAATTATTTCTGTTTCCTCACTTAGTTCTCCTTTTCTCCTTAATTTCTTTGTAAAGTACTCATTAATTCTGAAAATCTTTGCCATTTTAGCAACTCCCCTAATCAACCAGCATCAACTTGTTTGTCTTCAGACGTTGCACACAGGATTACACAGCCTCAAAACTTGTTTAACCAGAATGGGACTACTTTTTTTTTTAATATGATCTAATATTTTGAGAAATGACTATAAGATACCATGACAGATTTCCTAAAAACAAAGTCATGTCAGGTCTTACATATCCATACAAAAGTTGAATGAAGCCTATAACCTTGAGAAGCTAAACATTTATCCAAATTATGTTACCAGTGTACCAAAACTTAAATTAGTTTGTGAAATTTCCTTCAGCTGGCCTTCATAACATTATTTATAATATCTAAAAAGACATTAGAAAGCAGAGAAAAAGTAAAAACATAACAGAAGAAAATATCCCAGAAATGAAGGATATACGCTTCCAGAGTAAGACGGTACAAATAAATGCTTGATACAATAGGTGATAATAGACCAAGACACATAGTTGTGAAATTTAAAAGCATGGTGACAAAGCTTATACTTATCCACAGAGGAAAACAAAATCATCTACATATGTGTGTGCACGTACAGACATAAAAGTATTTTCAGAGAAGATTGTAGTCAATTTTTTCTTACACGTATATGTCATCTATTCCCACAAGTCACTCTTCTTTGCCCCTCACTCCAAATTAAATAATTACACAGTTGTTTTTGCACTCAATTAAGCGATTTTATTTTTTATACCTATTAAACTTTATCTCCTTTCATTTCACTAAAAACAAAAACCAAAAAAACAACAAAAATCTTATTTATATCGAAGTATATAAAAGATTGTAAGAATGTCAAAATTTAAGAATCAATGAGGCATTATAAAAAACACATAGGGTTCATTGGTACTACTTTATCTACTTGTTAGTATGTTTGAAAATTTACTTAACGAAAAGGAAAAACGTTATTTAAAGAGGCTGGTAAGTTGCTTGTCTCTCAGTTGATTAAGGACTTAAAAAAGTGTCTTTGCTGTAGACATGAAAAGAACGTAAATTATCATTCTCAAATCTGTTCCTTTTTCCATTCACTAGTTTAAGATGGCTTCCTCATTCATTTCATCCTTACAGTACAGCAATAGCTCCTTATCTGGTCTCTGATTTCCTTTTCTCCTCCTTACATTCTAAAGTCTACCCTTCTAAAGAACACTTGTCAGTTCTTTTCCTAAAAACTAGATTTGCTCAGGCTATTCTCCCACTCAAGAACTTTCAAATGGCTTCCTATTGCCTACATAAATGTCTGCAGGCTAGTTTAAGATTAAGGTCTTTCCCATCAAGGCCCACATCTACCATTTCCAGGCTTCTCTCCTATAATATCTCTCATCTACCCCAACTCTCCTTTCATGCTCTCTGGTTTTGCTCATATTGCTCTCTGCCTACAACGTTCTATATTCCCCTCTCTTCTACTAATGAAAACTTACTCATCTTTCAGTTATCATGTTTGAATCCTTCTAGACTCTCTGCACCGTAGGATAACCCACTCTATCCTCTGAACTCCCTACTGCACTTTGATAATACCACTAACATAACATTTCTCACAATATATCATGGTTCATATATACATGTCACTCAGATCATGAGCTCCTTGAATACAGAGACCCTGTCTTACTACAGTATCTAGCACAGTGCTGTGCACATTAGAGGTGCTCAGACATAACAGGAAAATTAGGGAAGTCCTTTTCTTTCTGTCTCACCAACCCTAATAATTGTAATTCAAATAGTGGACTAGTAAATAAGAGCTTAGACTTTCTTTTTGTTGTTGTTTAAGATTTTTTATTTATTTGTTTGAGAGAGAGAGAGAGCACAAGACGGGGGAGGGTCAGAGGGAGAAGCAGACTCCCGGCTGAGCAGGGAACTTGATCCTGGGACTCAATCCTGGGACTCCAGGATCATGACCTGAGACGAAGGCAGTTGCTTAACTGACTGAGCCACCCAGGCACCCTGAGCTTAGACTTTCTTTTTCCAACTACACCTTACACAGCTGCCAGAATTACTTATACGTCACTTCCAGAATTATATCACTTATAAGGCACTTTCTTGCTCATAAATAGGCAATAATTCCTCCAACTTGTCCTTGTTTCTAGTCTTTCTAGAACTGAACCACACCCTACAAAGCCATCTCTCTTCTACTCCCTCATCCAAGAAGGCTAATTTCTTAAATAATACTCTCATCAACTATCTACTCAAGCTGAGTTTCTTTTATGCCCAAGCCATTTCCTAAACTATAATATTTTTTCTTCTGTTCTCCACACCCACAAGGTTCTGATTAAAATGGCATATACGGGTGCCTGGGTGGCTCAGATGGTTAAGCATCTGCCTTCGGCTCAGGTCATGATCCCAGCGTCCTAGGATCGAGTCCCGCATTGGGCTCCCTGCTCCTTGGGAGCCTGCTTCTCCCTCTGCCTCTCTGTCTCTCATGAATAAATAAATAAAATCTTTTAAAAAAATAAAAAAATAAAATAAAATGGCATATACTTCTCTAATACTGCATCTTTAGACTTTAAAAAAATACAGAAATAGAAAGGAACTATATATAGCTTTCAATATTATTTCTAATCTCAGGGTACTTTCTCATCAACTCATTTCTCCCATTTCTATAGCATTTTGTCTAAAATAAACATTTTTGTACCTAATAATGCCTAAGAAATTTACCTCTGCATATTTGGGATACACATTACATTATCACAATATTTTTTTGTATTCTCCAGAGTTTCAGGATAGATAGTAAAAGACAACTCAGGCTTTTTTAAAGAATAATAGTCCTACAGAAATTTGAACAAGGATATTTCTTTATTTAAGGTGATAGAAATTTGTCTGAAATTTAATGTCAAATTGCAGCCTAAAAATGCCAAACACTCCCATACAACCAGTAGTTGAAGATATTGAGCAACATCAATAAAATATGTCCTACAGACCACAATATACATAAAAAGTGTGAGCCACACACATTATTAAAATACACACCCTAGGATGACTCAGTCGGATAAGCCTCATACTCATGATTTCTTCAGCTCAGGTCATGATCTCATGGGTCATGAGGGTGAGCAGCCCATTGGGCTCCCCGCTCAGCAGGAAATCTACTTGAGATTCTCTCCCTCTGCCCCTCCCCCCACTCGTGCACGCTCTCTCTCTCAAATAAATATTAAAAAAATAATAATTGAAAAAATAAAATACATACCCTATTTCTACATCAGCATTTCTAACAGGTTAATAATATTTAATGCACATTATCAAGGCAAGAAAAACCATTAAACTATACCCATCATATTCAAATCTTTACTCATTCAGAACCAAATAAATCAGAATGAAACAATGACCTCCTCTCATATAACCAAAAGAAACTTCAAAATAATTTTGGTAGACAGTATGTATATAAAAAAAACTCATTCATGGTGACCACTTTTTTTTTTTTAGAAGATTTTATTAAGTTATTTGAGAGAGAGCGAGAACACAGAGGGAGAAGCAGACCCCTGAGGAGCAGAGAACCCGTTGTAGGACTCGATTCCAGGACCCTGCGATCATGATCTGAGCCGAAAGCAGACGCTTAATGGACCGAGCCACCCACGCGCCCCACAGTGACCACTTTCAATAAGAGACCAGCACCTAGGAGTGTCTTTTTATTCTTTAGTTTCAGAGGTCTACTGCAAAAAGACAAAGGATACAGAACCGGACAGTTTACAAAGGCACCTTGTTTTCATTTCTGTTAGAGAAAATAAAAAGGACCACTGCAAACGAACTATTTTATCATCAAGACAACTTTTCTACCTGTTCATTGTAAACAAGTGTAACGAGATATTCAATCCTTTCAGATAGCACTGAAAAGAACCTGATGACTATCTAAAACAGAATAGACATCAGTACACACTTTCAAAAGATTGACAGCAGAACAAGAACCAAATACTTACCCAAAGTAGGATGTAAATTAAGATTAAATTCTCTACTCAGAACCGTGTCCTGCAGAGCGGCTACATCTGTGGCTATAGCACACATATTGCATAAGGCAGTATTGCAGGGGACAGGGCTGCACGCCCAAAAGGGTCACAGGAAAGTGCCTGCCCGCAGAAGTTCCCTGAGTATATAACTTGATCTAAAAGTCACTCCCAGTCTTCATTCCAGTCTTGTTCAAAACAAGAATTAAGAACTAAGAATTAAAAAGGTAAAGGAAAAGGTACACGATCAGGTTTTGAAAAAAGTTTGTAGGTTGCTGTGTATCGTAGAAGAACGAAAATACAACATTATTCTTTGGATTGGGTCTGTGATCATATGGAATGGAGAAGTCAGAAGTCAGACTTGATACCCAAGTGGGAATATCGACCTGCAAGTCACTACCTAAGCCTAATCCTTTTATTAATTTTAAAAATCAGTTTTATCCTATTCTGTTGAGTCTTTCTTAGAGACTCTCAAAAATGCCTAAGCTTCAGGGTAAATACCCAGTAGTGCAATCGCTGGGTTGTAGGGTAGCTCTATTTTTTATGTCTTGAGGAACCTCCATACTGTTTTCCAGAGTTTCTGTACCAGCTTGCATTCCCACCAACAGCGCAAGAACCACAACCTCGCCAACACTTGTTGTTTCCTGTCTTGTTAATTGTGGCCATTCTAGCTGGTGTAAGGTGGTATCTCTCATATGTGGAACATAAGGAATAGAGCAGAGGATAACAGGGGAAGGGAGGGAAAACTAAATGGGAAGGAATCAGAGAGGGAGACAAACCATGAGAGACTCTGGACTCTGGGAAACAAACTGAGGGTTACAGAAGGGAAAGGTTGGGGGGATGGGGTGACTGGGTGATGGGTATTAAGGAGAGCACCTATTGGGATGAGCACTGGGTGTTATATGCAACTAATGAATTGTTGAACACTACAACAAAAACTTAGGATGGCTGTATGTTGACTAACTGAACATAATGAAAAATTTTTAAAAAATGCCTAAGCTGCTTGAGACATCTTAAACTATAAGATACATTACACCAATAATTTTAGTATCATACAGATAATAAGCAGTATGCCATCTTTCTTACCATTTTTTAAAAGAAAATTGGGAAAAATAAGTCTCCAAGTGTGATAAAAATTATACCATGATCTAAAATGAGAGCTTAGCTTTTCGTACGAACTTTTATGTCCAACAAACATATGCTATAATTCAAAATAAAATCACAACATATAGCAAGAATAGTAAAACTATTGTTACTATTGTTAGCATAATAGGCTATAAATTCACATGCTTGCAAAAATGGAGATAAAAAACAACAATCAGCAAATTTGGAAGGAGGCTGAAGGTTTGGGAAAAAGGTAGCTATTTCCACTTTAATCTCATCCTTTGAGTAGTGGTATGGGAGCAGACTCAAGAACAAAAAATGAGAGCAACCAAGGATAATTTACTAAAATTCACCTTAAAAATTGAATCTGCCATCTTGGATCTCTGTACGTGGTGTAACTTCCATAGTACAGTCTTCAGCCCAAGTTAAATAACATATTTCCCCATTAAGATACCATGTAATTTTTCATTGAGAGGCCATATAAAGACAGACTAGCTGTGACTAGTCTATGACTTGAAACTAAGAACATCGGATAATCATTAATATGAAACTGAAAGGGAAGGTAGGGAAAAAACAAACATGGTAAAGAGAATGAAAATTTTAAACTATCTTATAGCATTTAACCACCTTAATGGTGAAAAAGTTATTTATCTGGGGAGTAAGTTTGAGACTGTAGAAAAGGCTGGGGTATTCTGGAATAGTTACTTAATTACTGTAATTTTATTTGTAGTAGAGGTAACTGCTATAACTTCAAGTCCCATTTGTAACCTCTTTTGTTTTTCACAGTAAGCATTCCAGGTATCTTCATTAAAATCATAATTTAAATAATAAGAAAGATCAGCATCTAAAGATATATCACAGTGTTAGTGTACAAATATCTCAATTCTATTTTTATGTAGCATATAAAATCTAATAAACTATAAAAATATAAATCTTGTGTAGGTTTTATCACCCCCTCTAATTTTCCCAATTCTCCCAATTATGAACATAAAGCAACAGGACTATAAAAATTATTTTTATATAAAAATAAGTATTGGGGGGCGGAGCAAGATGGCGGAGGAGTAGGAGACCTGGATTTCATCTCCTCTTAGGAATTCAGCTGGATAGGGATCAAACCATTCTGAACACCTACAAACTCAACAGGAGATTGAAGAAAAGAAGAGCAACAACTCTCTCATCAGA
>NW_027861856.1:0-1898 GCF_054177405.1 Leptonychotes weddellii
AACAGTCCTGCACAATTCACAGCGCTTAACAGAGCATGTACCCTCCCCAGTGTCTATCACCCAGTCACCCCATCCCTCCCATCCCACCCCCCACTCCAACAACACTCAGTTTGTTTCCTGCAATTAAGATAAGTTAATAACTTCTTTTGTCTTGTTGCTTTAAAATTTTTTTCTTTATCACCATATTTTGCAAATTTAAAGACAATATGTGTTGGTGTCAGTCTGCTTTTATTGATTCTGTTGAGTGTTCTCTGTGCCTCTTGCATCTGGATATCTGTTTCCTTCCCCAGATTAGGGGAGTTTTCAGCTATTATTGCTTCAAATAAATTTTCTATCCCCCTTTCTCTCTCTTCTTCTTGGACTCCTATAGTATGAATGTTATTACATTTGGTGGAATCAGAGTCGCCTAGGTCTTTTCTCATTTTGCATACTTCTTTTCTCTATCTTTTGTTCAGTCTAATTACTTTCCATTACTGTCTTCAAGACCACTAATTCATTCCTCTGCTTCTTCCATCCTGCTGTTCATTGCATCAAGTATGTTCTCATTTCATTTATTGTGCCTTTACCTCTGTTATATTATCCTTTATTTCTGTGTTAAGGGTCTCAGTCATGTCTTCCCCTCTTTCCTCACGTCCAGTGAGTATCTTTTTGATCATTGCTTTAAATTCTCTATCAGGCATGTTACTTATATCAGTTTTGCTTAGATCTCTGGCTATGGCCTTGACCTATTCTTTCATTTGGGATATATTTCTCTGCCTCCTCATTTTGTCTGCCTCTCTGGGTCTGTTTCTTTGTGTTAAGAAAGTCAGCTGTGATGTTGGTGAGGATGTAGAGAAAGGTGAACCCTCCACACTGTTGGTGGGATTGAAAATTGGTGCAGCCACTCTGGAAAAACAGTATGGATATTCCTCAAAAAGTAAAAAAAAGAACTACCCTAGCTAGGATCCAGCAATTGCACTACTAGGTATTTATCTAAAGAATACAAAAATACTAATTCAAAGTGATAAATGCACCCCAATGTTTACAGTAGCATTTATCTACAATAGCCAAATTAGGGAAACAGCCCCAGTGTGTATCGACTGGTGAATGGGTAAAGAAGAATGGGAACATATATATCAGTCTATATATCTATCTATATCTATATCTATATCTATATCTATCTATATCTATCATCTATCTATCTATCTATTGCAATGAGGTAGATGGAGCTAGAGAGTATTATGCTAAATAAAATAAGTCAGTCAGAGAAAGACAAATACCACATGATTTCACTCATATGTGGAATTTAAGAAACAAAACAAGTGATCACAGGGAAACAAAGGAGAGAGAGAAGTAAACAAAGAAAGATACTTTTTATTTTTATTTTTTATTATGTTATGTAATCACCATACATTACATCATTAGATTTTGATGTAGTGTTCCATGATTCATTGTTTGCATATAACACCCAGTGCTCCATTCAGTACGTGCCCTCTTTAATACCCATCACCAGGCTAACCCATCCCCCCAACCCCTCCCCTCTAGAATCCTCAGTTTGGTTCTCAGAGTCCATAGTCTCTCATGTTCAACTCCCCGTCTGATTCTTACCCCCCCCTTCATTTTCCCCTTCCTGCTATCTTAAGAAAGAGACTCTTAACTATAGAGAACAAACTGATGGTTACAGGAGGGGAAGTGGGTGATGGGGCTTAAGGAGCACACTTATTGCGATGAGCACTGGTTGTTGTATGTAACTGTTGAATCACTAAATTATATACCTGAAACTAATATTACACTATATGTTAACTAACTGGAATTTAAATAAAAACTTAAATAAAGTGGCAGTAGGAGCAAGATAGCAGAGGAGTAGGAGACCAAAATTTTGTCTGGTCCCAGGAATTCAGCTAGATAGGTATCAAACC
>NW_027861857.1:0-255 GCF_054177405.1 Leptonychotes weddellii
TGATGTAATAATAATGCATCTGACACCAACAGCTTGTATACTTTGTTCATGGTGGCAAAAAAAACAGAAACAAAAAACAGCAAGATCCTACTTATTAGACACCTAAATAGCTGAATTTTTTGGTTGTAATTGTTTTGATGTTATCTCCTTTCTCTAAAAGTCAAATAGATATCAAAGTCTTTTAAAATGCCAGGATGTGGTACTGTGGTCGCCACGGGTATCCCAATTTTCTCTGTGTTATTTTACAATGAAAAT
>NW_027861858.1:0-255 GCF_054177405.1 Leptonychotes weddellii
TTCAGGCGCCTGGGTGGCTCAGTCGGTTAAGCGACTGCCTTCGGCTCAGGTCATGCTCCCAGGGTCCTGGGATCGAGTCCCACATCGGGCTCCCGGCTCAGCAGGGAGCCTGCTTCTCCCTCTGACCCTCTCCTCTCTCATGCTGTTTCTCTCTCGCTCGCTCTCTAATAAATAAATAAAATCTTTGAAAAAAAAAAAAGAAAGTTTATCTTAAAAAAAATAAAATAAAAAAAATAAAACAGCAATGGTTCTCAG
>NW_027861859.1:0-255 GCF_054177405.1 Leptonychotes weddellii
TACTATGTTTGGAGTTCCAACTTTAGCAGGTTTGGTGATGGAATGTCAATAAAGCTAATTAAAGATTTCCATAAACCACAGAAGTGAAAGGGACTTGGAAGAATCATCTGTTGAAAACTGAGTGTTGCTGGAGTGGGGGTTGGGGTGGGAGGGATGGGGTGACTGGGTGATAGACACTGGGGAGGGTATGTGCTCTGGTAAGCGCTGTGAATTGTGCAAGACTGTTGAATCTCAGATCTGTACCTCTGAAACAAA
>NW_027861860.1:0-255 GCF_054177405.1 Leptonychotes weddellii
ATCCATGGTCACACAGCTATTAAATGACAAAGCAAAAAAAAAAACAAACAAAAAATCCCCTGTGTTCTTTCCACTTTACTATGCTGTATCTCTGACATAGTGTAAGAAAAGATATTACAGTGTATGGAATTGTGACTAAACATAAAGTTAGGTAAGATTATATTTGCCAGAATTCTCAAGGGTGCATGTGAAATAACTCGGACTGTTTTAAAGGGAGAAAATAACTTATAACTGAAGTCTATTATGGAGTGACTA
>NW_027861861.1:0-255 GCF_054177405.1 Leptonychotes weddellii
CTGAAGAAAAGGTCAACTTTTTGAGCTTGAGGGCGCATCTGCATGGGATCGGTCTCTCGCTGCGTCTCTCCCTGTCTCCCCCTCACGCGACAGGCCCGTTGGAAGGGGGGCCGGACATTCCACTAGCCACGGAGTCAGAATGGAGCCTTGGAGCCGACGCTTGGCGAAAGCGGGTTTCTCCAGGGCAGGGCAGGGCATCCCCCCTCCAAACCCCCCCAGCACGTAGCCCCACCCTGAAATGTTGGGGCGGGGTGG
>NW_027861862.1:0-255 GCF_054177405.1 Leptonychotes weddellii
TTAAGGACTCCAGAGCCTAAGGGATTCTTTTCCCCCAAAGATGAAAGACAGGGTCGTCTGATTCCTATTACCATGCCATGTGTTCAACTCTTTGTAGAAGAGAACACTGCTTTTAGAAGGAATAAGCAAGAATTGTAAACCAAAAAATGGTTCAAATGGTAAATTTTATGTTATAAATATTTTACCACAATAAAAAAAAACAGGGAAAAATGAGTAAGCAAGTAAACAAGGGTTAATAAATATTGGTTAGGCATG
>NW_027861863.1:0-255 GCF_054177405.1 Leptonychotes weddellii
GTATCCACTTTATCTCTGTAGATCTGGGATAACAGTACTTCTCTCCCAAGTGTTCTTTTTTTTTTTTTTTCTGAAGATTTTATTTATTTATTTGAGAGAGAGAGAGGGAGAGCACAGCGGGAGAGGCAGAGGGAGAAGCAGACTCCCACTGAGCAGAGAGCCCGATGAGGGACTCCATCCCAGGACCCTGGGATCATGAGCTGAGCCAAAGGCAGACGCTTAACTGACTGAGCCACCCAGGCGCCTGTCCCAAGT
>NW_027861864.1:0-255 GCF_054177405.1 Leptonychotes weddellii
GGGAAACACCTGAATGTTCCTTAACGGATGAGCGGATAAACAAAATGTGGTAGATGTACGTATAATGGAATATTCGGCCGTGAAAGGAATGAAATTCTGAGACATGCTCCAAAGTGGGTGAATCTTGAAGGTATTAAGTTAAGGGAAATAAGCCAGCCACAAAAGGCCAAATTGTGTATAATTCCACTTACATGAAATATCTATAATAGGCAAATTCATAAAGACAGAAAGTAGCATGCAGGGTCCCAGGAGCCC
>NW_027861865.1:0-255 GCF_054177405.1 Leptonychotes weddellii
TCCTTTTGGGTTCCTTATTTGATTTACTTAATTATATATTAAGTACATTCTAACATTGCAAATATTACCATAAGTGGGTAAAAGTAAAATTGGTCTTCTGAAAATGTGTCCTGTGCTTTTAAGTTCCACAAATACAAAGTACATTCATTTTCATAGAAACTCAGTATCATTTCTAAACCAGAAGTGGTTTTTCTTGTGCAAACAATGATATAAGAAGGAAAAGTAAAGGAGTTTTTTTTCTGCTTAAAAATATAT
>NW_027861866.1:0-255 GCF_054177405.1 Leptonychotes weddellii
TTCTGATGTGCATGATCTTGAGCAACCATATGAAATCCCTAATCCTCTCTTTCCTGGTATCTACAGTGGGGAAGTTTGTTGATGACTCA
The DNA here is from genome assembly GCF_054177405.1 of Leptonychotes weddellii. Classification (NCBI taxonomy): domain Eukaryota; kingdom Metazoa; phylum Chordata; class Mammalia; order Carnivora; family Phocidae; genus Leptonychotes; species Leptonychotes weddellii. The sequence continues at coordinate 90 of NW_027861866.1, forward strand.
CTGGGATAATCCTCTTAATATGGGCTATTAATACAGAGAGGTGCTATTCTCAGCTAACAAAATGCCTTGGAGGTATCAATTATTTATCATACCCCCCAAATAAAAATGCACTTTATTTATTTTATTTTATTTAAAAATTTTTCTTTTTTAATTTAACTTTTACTTA
>NW_027861867.1:0-1898 GCF_054177405.1 Leptonychotes weddellii
CTAATAGTCTTGTTTAAGATCTGGAAAATGTTATTGACAGGGTGTCTGCATTCAGTAATAGTCAAGTTTCAGTGTAAAAATACTAACTTCAGTCTCAATAGACAAACAAGGAAATCACAAGTAAAATTATAAACTGCACTTACCATCCATGAGCATATTCTCAGGGATCCAGAAATTTTTTATCCTATGTAACTTTGAGCAAAATCTAGAATATAGCACCATAGTAAGGATTAAGGCGTTTATTTGCAATGGTTCCTAGATACTTCATATTTCTTAGTTTTGGGGGGGGTCTTTTTCATAATATTCTCTCCAAGGACACAAAGACAATCATGATAATTCATTCCCATGGCCAAATGGCACAAGCCTAGAACAATAAAGATGAGCTCTACTTAGGCAGAAATTGTGATTATAACTCTTTAAAGAGTTGTCTTTCCTGACTTCAAGGAATGAGGTGAGGTATGGTATCCAAACACAAGTTGTGCACAGAGACAGAAAGCTTTGTCTGAAAAACATGGTTTATTGGTCAGAATTTAGTCTGGGAAGCAGAACCACTATGACTTACGGAATTAAGGATTTATGTAGGAATTAGATCTTACAGAATTGTGGGAGAAGCTGGATAAGTAACGGGCTAAACCTGAGAGATGGAGAATCAGAGAAATGTCATTAACCAGCTCTTCCGAAGCACTGTTATGGGTGGACAAATCCAAGCTTGCCAGGACATCTGGGGCTAGATTCCATGTCTGGTTGATGGAGTGAGACCGCAGCAAAGGAGAGTAGATGAAGTCTGTGGACGGCTGTTGCCTCTGTATGGAGGCTCTGTTAGTCAGCCAGAAGAGCCAGGTAGTAGTCTCAACTTCCAGTTTAATGGAACCATTGTGTCCCCTAACGGAAGGATATTTCCTTTGGGAATGAAAACTTCTAAACCAGCATCATCCAAAGTTGTGAAAATAGAAAGCAGAATTTTCGCTAGCAGATTATTAGGGGTAATAGTGAGAAGGATCACTCCCATTTTCACCCTTTAATTCCATTTTCTTTTTTAATTTATTTTTTTAAAAGATTTTATTTATTTATTTATTTATTTATTTATTTATTTATTTGACAGAGAGAGAGAGAGACAGCGAGAGAGGGAACACAAGCAGTGGGAGAGGGAGAAGCAGGCTCCCCGCTGAGCAGGGAGCCCGATGCGGGGCTTGATCCCAGGACCCTGGGATCAGGACCTGAGCCGAAGGCAGACGCTTAACGACTGAGCCACCCAGGCGCCCCTAATTCCATTTTCTTTTAAAAGATTTTATTTGTCAGAGAGAGAAAGGGAGAACACAAGCAGGGGGAGTGGCAGGCAGAGGGAGAAGCAGGCTCCCCACTGAACAAGGAGCCCAATGTGGGACTCGATCCCAGGACTCCGAGATCATGACCTGAGCTGAAGGCAGACACTTAACTAACTGAGCCACCCAGGCATCCCAATCACCCTTTAATTCCAGACTAGTGAATTGTACCTATAGAAGAAATAATCCCATAGGTTCGTTGCTGATTCAGAGCATATACCATATACTGGAAGATGTTAGACATCCCAGCCCCACGAAGTGTTGCTGGTGCCTGGCTGGTGCGATAACTATTCTCAAAGGCCATCTGTATCACTCAGAAGATAGAAACCTTACCAGTAATTGAACAGGGAAAAGTTTAATATAAAAAACTGTTAACTAGGGGCGCCTGGGTGGCTCAGTTGGTTAAGCAACTGCCTTCGGCTCAGGTCATGGTCCTGGAGTCCCGGGATCGAGTCCCACATCGGGCTCCCTGCTCAGCGAGGAGCCTGCTTCTCCCTCTGACCCTCCCCCCTCTCATGTACTCTCTCTCATTCTCGCTCTCTCAAATAAATAAATAAATCTTTAAAAAAAAAAAAA
>NW_027861868.1:0-255 GCF_054177405.1 Leptonychotes weddellii
CCCAGTCCCAGGAAACACTCCCACAGACGTAGCCCCATTGGATACTTCCAAGGACAAAGGATGTCCCATGTGTCCCTCCTGTTCCCTTGAGACCGCCTCTGGCTGAGTGGGGGACCTGCTGCTTGGCCGGATCTGCTGGGCCCTCAGCAGTCCCTGCCCCTTCACTCCCTGGACATCCCACTGTGCCAGGTCCAAGACAGGGGCTTATGTGGGCAGGGCTTTGCTAACTACCCATTTCCTCTGGGTCCAATGTCC
>NW_027861869.1:0-255 GCF_054177405.1 Leptonychotes weddellii
TTAGTTAAGTGAAGCAGTGGGAGTGGAGAAGGAGTAAGGAAATCTGTAACTGGCTGTGATCAATTAATTGTAAACACCATTGTACTCGGACCTTAACACAGGTAAGAGAACAAAGAAGGGAATGCACAGTGTGCTGTTTACAGCTGGCTTTCTATCTACAAAACATCTTCTGCTGTGTCCTTTAGAACAGACCACACACATCCCCAGGGCATTTCACTCTGATCCTTTCGGGTTATTTTTAACCCTGCAATCTCG
>NW_027861870.1:0-255 GCF_054177405.1 Leptonychotes weddellii
TGTTGTTCAGTTTGGTTACATGCATCCAGTGACTACTACACTGGATCGTATAGCTGTAGAGTACGTTTTTCTATTATTAATTTTCATTCACCTTTGTCTGCATGTGCCGAATTCTGAATAAAGTCATAAGTATACTCTAAATGAATTCTTAAGGATATTTTTCCCAGTCACTAATTCTTTCTTTGTACCCAGTACAGAGCTAATCCCATCAATTTCATGTTTTTGGTTGTTAATTTTCCCCCAAGATCTCTAATT
>NW_027861871.1:0-255 GCF_054177405.1 Leptonychotes weddellii
CGCCTGGGTGGCTCAGTTGGTTAAGCGACTGCCTTCGGCTCAGGTCATGATCCTGCAGTCCCTGGATCGAGTCCCACATCGGGCTCTCTGCTCGGCAGGGAGCCTGCTTCTCCCTCTGACCCTCCCCCCTCTCATGGGCTCTCTCTCTCTCTCATTCTGTCTCAAATAAATAAATAAATAAATCTTTAAAAAAAAAAAAATAGATAAATGAACACTATATATTACATTAAAATTTTCAATCAACCTTAATTTTAA
>NW_027861872.1:0-255 GCF_054177405.1 Leptonychotes weddellii
CCCATTGTGGTCCATCCACATGATGCACCATGCTCAGTCACTGAAATTTATGCGACCGGTTGCAATGGAAGCGCCTGACATTAAGCTTTTGATTGTGGAGACACCCATCCCAGAGACCTCCATCTGGAACAAGCACGTGACGGGCCCTGGGACACGGCGACCAGCAAAACAACTAGACAAGAAACCAGGTTTCCCCCTCTGGAACATGTAAGGGAACTGAGATCACTGACCACTTGAGTGACCCCAGTTGTCCCC
>NW_027861873.1:0-255 GCF_054177405.1 Leptonychotes weddellii
CCATTCATCTGTCGATGGACATCTTGGCTCTTTCCATAGTTTGCCTATTGTGGACATTGTTACTGTGAACATCGGTGTGCACATACCCCTTTGGATCCCTACTTTTGTATCTTTGGGGTAAATACCCAGTAGTGCAATTGCTGGATCGTATGGTACCTCTATTTTCAACTTTTTGAAGAACCTCCATACTGTTTTCCAGAGTGGCTCCACCAGCTTGCATTCCCGCCAACACTGTAGAATGGTTCACCTTTCTCC
>NW_027861874.1:0-255 GCF_054177405.1 Leptonychotes weddellii
TCAGTCAGCTAGTGAGAAAATTATGTTGTGCTGCATAATAAACCACCTCAAAACCCAATGGTTGTAATATTCCATATTTATTTTTTATTCATGCATCTGGGATCAGCTGGGAGAGTGCTGCTTTAGTCTGTAGGTCTGTGGGTTGGCTAGGGCACCTCTGTATCATATACCATATTCTGAGGCCTGCTGGATGAAGGGAAAGTGGTTATTCTTTTCACAGCAATGGCAAAAGAATAGCACAATTCAAGGTCCTAC
>NW_027861875.1:0-255 GCF_054177405.1 Leptonychotes weddellii
CTGCTCTTGGAGTCATTCTTCCTTTCTTTGAAAGGTGACACACGTTTGCAGTTGAGTAATTTTATCCGATGGCTTCCTGCCACAAGAATTTTGGGGTTCTGATGGTATCTTCCCATTGGTACTCCACCCCTTTCAGTCCAAACTGGAAGTGTTTCTGCTAAAATGATTTCCTCAAGAACCCTGTGGCCCTTGCTTGAAATTCACTGGGTTTTACCCTCGGACAAATGCTTACCCAAACTGTCTCAGAGACAATCC
>NW_027861876.1:0-255 GCF_054177405.1 Leptonychotes weddellii
CTTAACGACTGAGCCACCCAGGCGCCCCTGTTTTTTCCCTTCTATATGATTCTTTTTTACTAGTTGTTGTAATCAAAAGTATAACATTTTATGTTTTTTTTTTCTCCCCCCGGCATCAGTGTAGTAGAATTTTTCCATGTTGCCCTTGCACATCATATGCATTCTTTTTAAAGATTTTATTTATTTATTTTATTTGGGGGGCAGGAGCAAAGGGGGAGTGAAGGAAAGAATCTTAGGGAGACTCTATGCTGAGCA
>NW_027861877.1:0-255 GCF_054177405.1 Leptonychotes weddellii
ACAACCCGGGGCCCCTTCCACCTCGACAGGGACGCGGGCAGCCGAGGGCGGCCTTTGCCCTCCCCCTGCAGAAGGCCTGGGCTCTCCTCACACACTAGTACCCAGGGAGTGGTGTGCAGAAAAATCACAGACAGTAAAAACGAAAAGAACCGATTTGAATTAAAAAAGCAAAACAAAGCAAGACTTATGAATTCACTTCTTATGATGCAAAATAAAGTATTCTGCATTTCATAATATTTTATGTTTCCTCCAGGA
>NW_027861878.1:0-1898 GCF_054177405.1 Leptonychotes weddellii
ACAAATTTTAGGATGATTTGTTCCATTTCTTTGAAAAAAGTGGATGATATTTTGATGGGGATTGCATTGAATGTGTAGATTGCTCTAGGTAGCATTGACATCTTCACAATATTTGTTCTTCCAATCCATGAGCATGGAACGTTTTTCCATTTCTTTGTATCTTCCTCAGTTACTTTCATGAGTATTTTATAGTTTTCTGAGTACAGATCCTTTGCCTCATTGGCTAGATTTATTCCTAGGTATCTTATGGTTTTGGGTGCAATTGTAAATGGGATTGTCTCCTTAATTTCTCTTTATTCTGTCTTGTTGTTGGTGTATAGGAATGCCACTGATTTCTGTGCATTGATTTTATATCCTGCCACTTTACTGAATTCCTGTATGAGTTCTAACAGTTTTGGGGTGGAGTCTTTTGGGTTTTCCACATAAAGTATCCTATCATCTGCAAAGAGTGAGAGTTTGACTTCTTCTTCGCCGATTTGGATGACTTTGATTTCTTTTTGTTGTCTGATTGCTGTGGCTAGGACTCTTAATACTATGTTGAATAGCAGTGGTGATAGTGGACATCCCTGCCACGTTCCTGACCTTAGGGGGAAAGCTCTCAGTTTTTCCCATTGAGAATGATATTCACTGTGGGTTTTTCATAGATGGCTTTTATGATATTGAGGTATGTACCCTCTATCCCTATACTCTGAAGAGTTTGGATCAAGAAAGGATGCTGTACTTATTCAAATGTTTTTTCTGCATCTATTGAGAGGATCATATGGTTCCTGTTCTTTCTTTTATTAATGCATTGTATCACAATCATTGATTTGCAGATGTTGAAATAACCTTGCAGCCCAGGGATAAATCCCACTTGGTCATGGTGAATAATCCTTTCAATGTACTGTTGGATCTTATTGGCTAGTATTTTGGTGAGAATTTTTGCATCCATGTTCATCAAGGATATTGGTCTGTAATTCTCCTTTTTGATGGGGTCTTTGTCTGGTTTGGGGATCAAGGTAATGGTGGCTTCATAAAATGAGTTTGGAAGTTTTCCTTCCATTTCTATTTTTTGGAACAGTTTCAGAAGAATAGGTATTAATTCTTCCTTAAATGTTTGGTAGAATTCCCCTGGGAAGCGATCTGGCCCTGGTTTTTGTTTGTTGGGAGATTCTTGATGACTGCTTCAATTTCCTTAGTGGTATAGGTCTGTTCAGGTTTCCTATTTCTTCCTGGTTCAGTTTTGGTAGTTGATACATCTCTAGGAATGCATCCATTTCTTCCAGATTATCGAATTTGCTGATAGAGTTGCTCATAATATGTTCTTATAATTGTTTGTATTTCTTTGGTGTTGGTTGTGATCTCTCCTCTTTCATTCATGATTTTATTTATTTGGATCCTTTCTCTTGTTTTTGATAAGTCTGGCCAGGGGCTTATCAATCTTGTTAATTCTTTTAAAGAACAAGCTCCTACTTTTGTTGATCTGTTCTACGGTTCTTTTGGTTTGTATTTCATTGATTTCTGCTCTGATCTTTATTATTTCTCTTCTCCTGTTGGGTTTAGGCTTTATTTGCTGTTCTTTCTCCAGCTCCTTTAGGTGGAGGGTTAGGTTGTGTATTTGAGACCTTTCTTGTTTCTTGAGAAAGGCTTGTATTGCTATATACTTTCCTCTTAGGACTGCCTTTGCTGCATCCCAAAGATTTTGAATAGTTGTGTTTTCATTTTCATTGGTTTCCATGAATTTTTTAAATTCTTCTTTAATTTCCTGGTTGACCCATTCATTATTCAGTAGGATGCTCTTTAGCCTCCATTTTTTTAGTTCTTTCCAACTTTCCTCTTGTGATTGAGTTCTAGTTTCAAAGCACTGTGGTCTGAAAACATGCAGGGAATGATCCCAATCTTTTGCTACCAGTTGAGAC
>NW_027861879.1:0-255 GCF_054177405.1 Leptonychotes weddellii
AACCTAATATCCTCAAGATTCATCCATGTTATAGCACACTGTATGGAATTTTCCTTAGATTGTTTCCATGTTTTAACTGCTGTGGATAATGCAGCTGTGAATGTGGGTGTACAAATGTCTCTTCAAAACCCTGCTTTCAGTTCTTCTGGGTGTATACCCAGAAGTGGAATTGCTGGGTCATATGGCAATTCTATTTTTAATTTTTAACTTTTCAAGGAGCATCCATACTGTTTTTTACAGTGGCTGCACTGTAAA
>NW_027861880.1:0-255 GCF_054177405.1 Leptonychotes weddellii
CTGCTCTTGGAGTCATTCTTCCTTTCTTTGAAAGGTGACACACGTTTGCAGTTGAGTAATTTTATCCGATGGCTTCCTGCCACAAGAATTTTGGGGTTCTGATGGTATCTTCCCATTGGTACTCCACCCCTTTCAGTCCAAACTGGAAGTGTTTCTGCTAAAATGATTTCCTCAAGAACCCTGTGGCCCTTGCTTGAAACTCACTGGGTTTTACCCTCGGACAAATGCTTACCCAAACTGTCTCAGAGACAATCC
>NW_027861881.1:0-255 GCF_054177405.1 Leptonychotes weddellii
AGCAGTTATTAAGGAATATGTATATTTGTAAGAAATATATATAGGCATTAGAATTTTAAACAATTCACCCATAAGAAAAAAAAGAAAGAGGCTGAATTTCAGGAGAAGCACACAATATCATAAACGGAAAATATGTTGAAATCATCCATTGTGAAACAGAAGTTCTGATAAACATGTAATAGTATAGAGATTAACAGTGAGGCTCTGTGACATGGAAATGGCAAAGAAGGGAACTCCAGGAGACTCCAGCAGGAG
>NW_027861882.1:0-255 GCF_054177405.1 Leptonychotes weddellii
CCCAGTCCCAGGAAACACTCCCACAGACGTAGCCCCATTGGATACTTCCAAGGACAAAGGATGTCCCATGTGTCCCTCCTGTTCCCTTGAGACCGCCTCTGGCTGAGTGGGGGACCTGCTGCTTGGCCGGATCTGCTGGGCCCTCAGCAGTCCCTGCCCCTTCACTCTCTGGACATCCCACTGTGCCAGGTCCAAGACAGGGGCTTATGTGGGCAGGGCTTTGCTAACTACCCATTTCCTCTGGGTCCAATGTCC
>NW_027861883.1:0-255 GCF_054177405.1 Leptonychotes weddellii
AAGACGAGCCATAGTCTGGAGAGTGAGCTATTGGGCTGGGATAACAAGGTGCTCTCGGGAGCATCTGGAGCACTAGAGCCTACACAGCAATTTCGAAGCTTTTCTTTTTTAAATGCAGGTTTCAAGACAGTCTCCTGCCATCTCTATTTATCCCAAGAAAAAGGATTCTAATGAAGTCACCATGGGTGATGGGGCTGAGGCCAGCGGTCCTCTCCTGCAGGGAAAGGCGCTCAGAGAAGGAGGTGAGCTTCACCT
>NW_027861884.1:0-255 GCF_054177405.1 Leptonychotes weddellii
TACACCCAAAATCTAGTGTGTGGCACTGATCTGTGCACCAGCCTGATCATATTTGATCATATTCTTTTAAAAAAATTTTTTTTCTTTTTTCTTTCTTTCCCTTTCTTTTCCCCTGGTTTCAGGTCTCCTTTGATTTGTTTAGTGTATATTTTTCTGGGGTCGTTGTTACCCTGTTAGCATTTTGTTATCTCATTCATCTATTGTCTTCAGGACAAGATGACAAGATGGAAAATATCACCTCAAAAAAAAAAAAAA
>NW_027861885.1:0-255 GCF_054177405.1 Leptonychotes weddellii
TGTTGTTCAGTTTGGTTACATGCATCCAGTGACTACTACACTGGATCGTATAGCTGTAGAGTACGTTTTTCTATTATTAATTTTCATTCACCTTTGTCTGCATGTGCCGAATTCTGAATAAAGTCATAAGTATACTCTAAATGAATTCTTAAGGATATTTTTCCCAGTCACTAATTCTTTCTTTGTACCCAGTACAGAGTTAATCCCATCAATTTCATGTTTTTGGTTGTTAATTTTCCCCCAAGATCTCTAATT
>NW_027861886.1:0-255 GCF_054177405.1 Leptonychotes weddellii
ACACACACACACAAATAAACTTCAGAAAAAAATTATATACACAAACATCTGTACATAGAGTACGATGAGTATGTATGTGTTCATACACATGTAAAGTGAATATAGGTTTGTTTATCAAACCCTGGAAAACTACTTCAAAGGAGTAGTTTCAGGGAAAATGGCAGGACGTAAGTAGCATCTGACATAGCTGACAGTTTGGAATTGCGATACTTCTGATTATGCTGAGTGAAATAAGTCAATCAGAGAAAGACATGT
>NW_027861887.1:0-255 GCF_054177405.1 Leptonychotes weddellii
ACACACACACACAAATAAACTTCAGAAAAAAATTATATACACAAACATCTGTACATAGAGTACGATGAGTATGTATGTGTTCATACACATGTAAAGTGAATATAGGTTTGTTTATCAAACCCTGGAAAACTACTTCAAAGGAGTAGTTTCAGGGAAAATGGCAGGAAGTAAGTAGCATCTGACATAGCTGACAGTTTGGAATTGCGATACTTCTGATTATGCTGAGTGAAATAAGTCAATCAGAGAAAGACATGT
>NW_027861888.1:0-255 GCF_054177405.1 Leptonychotes weddellii
CTTTGTCTAGGATGTTACGGGTTTGTTTACGCTCCAGCACAGGCCTACTGGAAAATGGGACTTTCTGAGAGTAGTGTATGAAAAGGGGATTCTCACATAGAAAACCGAAGTGTGGACTACGATACCCCCGTCCAGTGCACTAAGTACATTTAAATGGCCTCTCCCTTGCAGAACCTGTCTTCTCCAGACATATTTAAAAGTTATTTTCATCAACATTTACAATATAGACAAAGAGAAGGAGATTACTGTCACCAC
>NW_027861889.1:0-1898 GCF_054177405.1 Leptonychotes weddellii
TTAATTGGCATTAATTTTTGTCATTATAGGGAGAACTGCCATTCTCAAACCTTTGATTTAGAATCACTTAAAAATATTTACTACACAAAAAACAGCATGGCAAAAATAATAATAATAATAAAAAAGGAAACCCTACCAACCTTCTATTCTGATAAATCCTATTTTAAGGTACTTTTGTAATATGTGGATATTTTTGTGTCTTTTGTCACAAAGCAGCCCCTCGAGCTGCTCGTCTTGGAAATACACGGGCTTGTGAAACAGGCTGCGTGTGGCCTGGATGAGCGGTCCCCTTGGTGGTGAGGATCCCCTGTACATCTCGACAGCTGCACAGGACGTGCTGCTGTGTGTGCGTGCAGGTGCCGTGTGGATGCGGGGCGGGGTGACTCGCTTCGTGTTTTCATTAGTGTCTGCTCCACGCTCCCTCCTGGAACGATGACACCCCATAACGGCCATCCCCCCAGTACTGCTCACTCATGGAACCGCACGGAACCGCACGGAACCGCCGGCTGCCACGGCTGCTTGGGGCTGCATCTTTCACACACTCCCTGGTAGCAGCCAGAGTTTCCTGCGGAGAATCAGCCCAGTAGAGGCAGGGGTCTGTGTGATCTGTGTGCTGGGCCATCCTCTGGGAGGGAACACAGTCTGGAACATGGGAAGAGCTCAGGACATAATGAAACGGAATCCACCTTACAGAGGGGACACTTTCTGTGAGGTTTTTTAGCTTTTTTTTGACAGATAACGTCTGAGGTTTCTTTCTTTTTTTTTTTTTTAATCTCAAAACAACCTAGGGTTTAGTTTAATTAATCCACAGTAACTCTAGAATCCCACGTGATACCGCGAACTGGTGCAGCACTTTTCATTTTTTAATGCGTTCACATTCACGTGCTCCTCAGGGCTTCTTTAAACACCAGGTGGTAAGGACAGCAGACGGGGCGGTGTTTCCTCGCCATCCAGCCTGGGCCCCGCGGGCAGACCCCGGCAGGGAGAGCCAGGCCTTCTCTAGTGCCCGGTGAGCAGGTGTCCCCCGTTGCACATTGTGGCAGTGAGCGGTTGTGACCTGTGTCCCCAGGTTGAGGGAGTGACCCGGCCATTTTCAGGGTGCTCACCCCATTGTTTCTGAGAGGACCCTGCGGTCAAGTGGGCCTGCCAGTCTGCTTCTCCGTCACGCCACCTCCCTCTGTCCTTCTGTCCCTGCACCTCAAAGGGAGCTCAGGAGCCCGGCTCCCGATGTGCGCCCCTCAAAGACCCAGCATCCACACCCACCGCCTGTTTCCTGGGAATGTCAGTGTGTGGAGCAGGGGGCCGGTCTCCTCTGCTCGCAGCCGGGAGGGCAGGTCCTCCGCCAGTGCCTGGCCTGGCCCTGCTTCCTGTTTACTTCAGAGAGAGGCTGGGGCCCGTGGGGTCTGCAGCCAGCCCTGCGGTCTGAAATGAGCCAGGCCACACGAGGGGTTATCAGCCCATCAGCCCAGATCGGCCGCTGGGCTCTGCCGTCTGTCAACTGTCTTCTGTCATCATTGAGAGTTCCCTGTCCTGGAATGTCATCTCATTAGGTGGCTGAGGCCTCCGTGGGATGCCTCAGAATCCCTGCAGGGCTCACCTTCACTTTTATTTGCAAAATTAGGACATATATACTCTTTTAAGGCTAATAAAATTTCTGATTAATATTTCAAAAAAGTTATCAAAATAGAAAGAGGTTTGTCCGCTGTGTGATCTTGGGCAAGTTACTCAACCTCTCTGTTTACCTCAGTTGGTTTCCTCATCTGTAAAATGGGGATAACCAAAGGTAGTGAAAAGTGAGTTAATAATGCAAAGCACTGACAGAGGCCCTGGCTCAGAGTTAATTGGCATTAATTTTTGTCATTATAGGGAGAACTGCCATTCTCAAACCTTTGATTTAG
>NW_027861890.1:0-255 GCF_054177405.1 Leptonychotes weddellii
ATATTCTAACACAGACTTATTCTTAATCATGCACAAGTTGGTCAACTGCTTTACCTCCTTCCACTACTAAATCTGAACTTCATAAAAGGTATTGATAGTTTGATTCAAAGTAATAATTGATTACTAACAAAGTCTAATTCTTTCTCTGGTCAATCATTTTTTATCAGAATATCTTGTGGGAGTTTTAATTTATTCCCCCAGTTTGTTTGATCATCAGTATCATATTAGCATAGGTTTAAATCAAACTTTTTAAAA
>NW_027861891.1:0-255 GCF_054177405.1 Leptonychotes weddellii
GCCACGTATCTGTGTATACACAGCATTTAATACACGTGCACATTTACCCCCAGACTTGTGAAAAATTAAGGGTCTATTTCTGAACATCTCGTCAGATATCTGAAAGGACTGTCTAACTTTTATTATAAAAAATTTAAACAAGTATCACCTTGAAAAAGCAAGAAAAAAAGATACTTGTATTTCAAAGGTGAAATTAGTAAACTGTAAATCCTGCATAACTGAGTACGTTTTCTTCGAGAAAAATGGGGTGCATCC
>NW_027861892.1:0-255 GCF_054177405.1 Leptonychotes weddellii
AAGTCTTGGTGGGGTTTAGCAAATGTGACTCCATCTGAGGCCCGTTGTTTTTTTTTTCAATATATTATGCATGAATTGGAAAAACATATCTAAAGCAATGTACACAATCCCACAAAGATTCATTAAAATGTCTTTTATAGGGTGTTTGGGTGGCTCAGTTGGTTAAGCGACTGCCTTCAGCTCAGGTCATGATCCCAGGGTCCTGGGATCGAGTCCCACATCGGGCTTGCCCTGCTCTTCGGGGAGCCTGCTTCT
>NW_027861893.1:0-255 GCF_054177405.1 Leptonychotes weddellii
TCTCCAACCATGAAAGTATTATGGCCCATATAATATTACTAGTAATCATGAAACTCACATTTTGGACACAATAAGTGCATCAAAAAATATCAAAGCCTTTGTAGTGTCTCTAATTTACATAAGAGGAAAACTGAGTCTTAGAAAGCTATGTAGCATGCTCAAATGACACAGATAACAAATTAGGGTTCTTTTTTTTTTTGCAATTTTTAAAAAATTTTATTTTATTTTGTTACGTTATGTTAGTCACCATACCAT
>NW_027861894.1:0-255 GCF_054177405.1 Leptonychotes weddellii
TTATCCTTGCCAGTATTTAATGTTGTCACTATTTTTTATTTCAGTCATTCTGTAAGGTGTGTAGTGATAACTTAGTTAAATGTTCATTCCTTTGATGGCTCATGGTATTGATGTACACATATGCCATCTATATATCCACTTCAGTGAAATGTCTCTTCATATTACTTGCCCATTTTATAAATAGATTAGTGTTTGGTTTTGGGGTTTTTTTAATTTTTTTTAGTTTTACTGTTGAGTTTTAAGAGTTCTTTATAT
>NW_027861895.1:0-255 GCF_054177405.1 Leptonychotes weddellii
CTGCCTGAAATGGTCAGATTGGATTTCTGTGTCCCGCAATCAAAAGAGAGCTCTGGGGGGTGCCTGGGTGGCTCAGTCGTTACGCGTCTGCCTTGACTCAGGTCATGGTCTCAGGGTCCTGGGCTCGAGCCCCGCCTCGGGCTCCCTGCTCCGCGGGAAGCCTGCTTCTCTCTCTCCCGCTCCCCCTGCTTGTGTTCCCTCTCTCACTGTGTCTCTCTGTCATATAAATAAATAAAATCTTGAAAAAAAAAAAAA
>NW_027861896.1:0-255 GCF_054177405.1 Leptonychotes weddellii
AAGAAAAGCAATTTGATCATGTAGGTTTTTTTTTTCTCCCCTTGACTACATTAAATGCTATTTATTGTCTACTAACATTTGTTAATATTAAAAGGAAAGGATTCTGATTCATGAAACCTACAGTCTAATAAATTGCTATTCTGGAAAATAAGCAATATAAGAAAATTTCTCAGATAAAAACATGGTGTGAAAAGTACATCGTTTATGTGCCACTGCAGGGGGAGGAAGCTATTTGAAGTCATACACGAGTAAACT
>NW_027861897.1:0-255 GCF_054177405.1 Leptonychotes weddellii
ATTGTTAAAATGTCTATACTACCCAAAGCAATCTACACATTCAGTGCAATCCCTACCAAAATACCATTAACATTTTCCACAGAGCTGAGACAAACAATCCTAAAATTTGTATGGAACCAGAAAAGACCCCAAATAGTCAAAGGAATGTTGAGAAAGAAATGCAAAGTTGGAGGCACCACAATCCCGGGCTTCAAGCTGTATTACAAAGCTGCAATCATCAAGACAGTATGGTACTGGCACAGAAACAGACACACA
>NW_027861898.1:0-255 GCF_054177405.1 Leptonychotes weddellii
TTACATACCACTCTTTAACCCTGTCTTCACCCTTGTTTTGATTTTAGATCTATAATCACATATGGTAAGTGCTTACCAGCACACCTTTTTGCCATTCATTTCTTGGGGGAAGCTCATCCTTGAGTAACTGGGTTGGATGCAGTGCTCGTGAATACAGTGTTGCCTGAGCTCTTCCATGTTTCAAACGGTTTATATCCTTAATCCCTGAAGGGTACATTGACTGGATATAAAGTTTTGGCTCATACTGTTTTTTTT
>NW_027861899.1:0-255 GCF_054177405.1 Leptonychotes weddellii
TGATGGGAGAGGACACGGAGGCTCATGTGCGGGGGACCGTGGACAAGCAGCTCTCTGGGGACGCACCTGACTTGAAGAGCTGCCAATTTCCCCGGTGTAACGATTCCGGCAGAGCCGCCCGCAGGCTCACAGTCTGCTCTCAGAAGCTGGTGTGAGCAGCCCTAGGGGCAGAGCTGCGGGATGAGGAGCTGGCGCCCCCCTGGCTGTGTCCCCCCGTCTCATGCCAGCCTCGGCACACCGTGGCACGACGGCTTT
>NW_027861900.1:0-1898 GCF_054177405.1 Leptonychotes weddellii
GTGGGAATATTTCTGGGGTTTCATGATAAAGTGACTACTCATCTTAGTTACGCCTATCTAAGCAATCATAATGAAACTAATTCCACGAAGAATTAGTTTCTATAGAACAAAATGACAAGACGGTCACGCTCTGTCTAGCACCTTTCTCTTTGCGAACTGTTTTTTAGGTTTAGCGAAAGCCAATAAGCAGAAATCAATAAAGGTCATGTTAATCATTACAAAGGAAAAATGAAAGAAGGCTATGGGTGTAATCCAGAAAATGATCTAAGATTTGGAAAAACAAAAATATCCTAACATATAAATAAAGTTCCTCCGAGGCTGTCAGGAGGAGATGCTTGCAACCTGATCCTGTGTCTGTGTCTCCTCATTCGCCGACGCCGTCCTTTCCTACGAGAGACCCACCCCGGCTGGAGCTGGACTCCGGCAGAAACCAATAAAAACAATCACAAACTCAGGGAAATGCAGTGAGAGAAAAATACAGATTTGAAGTGTGTGCATACTAGGGAGCTTGACCTAGTTTGAGGAGGGTGGCCAGAAAAAAATTTTCTGGGGGTGCCTGGCTTGCTCTGTTGGTAGAGCACGCGACTCTTGATCTCAAGGTTGTAAGTTTGAGACCCATGTTGGGTATAGAGATTACTTAAAAATAAAATCTTGGGGCGCCTGGGTGGTTCAGCCAGTTAAGCGTCCGACTCTTGACTTCAGCTCAGGTCATGATCTCAGGCTTGTGAGATCAAGCCCCACGTCAGGCTCCACACTGGGCATGGAGCCTGCTTGGGATTCTCTCTCTCCCTCTGCCCCTCCCCAACCTCCACCTCTTAAAAAAAAAAAGTATACATTTGATGAATTTTGGCAGATGTATATGGCCATGAAACCACTGCCACAATCAAAGTAGAACATTCGCATCACCCCAACAGGTCCCTCATGCCCCTCCGTAATCTGTAGGCCCCCCACCTGCTGCCCCAGGCACCCACTGACCTGCCATCTGCCACGATAGTTCACATTTACTTTTTTTCTTAGAGTTTGATATAATTCCATACTATATGTATGCATTTGTGTCTGGCTTTGCTCCAAATAAAGTTTTTGAGCTTCACACATGTTGTCACATGTATTAGCATTATTCCTTTGTGTTGCTGAGCAGTATTCCACTGTATGGATGTATCATAATTTGTTTACCATTTACCTGTTGATGGGCATTTTGGGCTGTTTCTGAACCTTGGCCATCATGAATACAGCTGCGATAAACATTCCTGCACAAGTTGTTGTGTAGACAAATGTTTTCATTTCTTTTGGGTAAATGAATTGCTGAGTTTAATAGCAAATGTATGTTTAGGGGTGCCTAGCTGGCTCAGTCAGTGGAGTGTGTGCCTCTTGATCGTGTGTGACTCTTGATCTCTGGGTCGTGAGTTTAAGATTTTCTTTTTTTTTTTTTATTTGAGAGAGGGAATGAGATAGAGACAGCATGAGAGGGGGGAGGGTCAGAGGGAGAAGCAGACTCCCCGCTGAGCGGGGAGCCCCATGCGGGACTCGATCCCGGGACTCCAGGATCATGACCTGAGCCGAAGGCAGACGCTCAACCAACTGAGCCATCCAGGTGTCCCTCTGGGTCATGAGTTTAAACCCCACGTTGGTAGTAGAGATTACTTAAAGCTTTAATAAATAAATAAATAAATAAATAAATAAATAAATAAATAAAAGCTTTAAGGGCAACCCTCACTGGTGCCCTCCCTCTTTGGGAGCTTTGTACTCTATCGGTTAATAAACTTTACTATCGCTCAATAAACCTTGCTTTGCTGCCCACCAAAAAATGAATGAATGAATGAATGAATGAATGAATGAATAAATAAATTAAATAATTAAATAAAGCTTTAAAAAATAGTGAATATATGTCTAGCTATAGA
>NW_027861901.1:0-255 GCF_054177405.1 Leptonychotes weddellii
ACATTCCATTCCATGCTCGTGGGATGGAAGAGCAAATACTGAATGTCCATAGTACTCAAAGCAATCTACACATTAAATGCAATCTCTATCAAAATACCATCAACATTTTTCACAGAAGTAAAACAAACAATCCTAAAATCTGTATGGAACCACAAAAAACCTCGAATAGGCAAAGCAATCTTGAAAAAGAAAAACAAAACTGGAGGTGTCCCAAGTCCAGATTTCAAGTTATATTACAAAGCTGTAGTAATTAAA
>NW_027861902.1:0-255 GCF_054177405.1 Leptonychotes weddellii
GCAAATGGCAAGATCTCATTCCTTTTGATGGCTGCATAATATTCCATTGCATATGCATACCACATCTTCTTTATCCATTCATCTGTCGATGGACATCTTGGCTCTTTCCACAGTTTGGCTATTGTGGACATTGCTGCTATAAACATCGGGGTGCACGTACCCCTTCGGATCCTGTAGGATTTTTTTAAAGATTTTATTTATTTATTTTTGAGAGAGAGGGAACACAAGTGGGGGGGAGGGCCAGAGGGAGAAGCA
>NW_027861903.1:0-255 GCF_054177405.1 Leptonychotes weddellii
CTCTCACTGTGTCTTTCTCTGTCAAATAAATAAATAAAATCTTTAAAAAAAAAAATAAAAAAAAAAGATACTAGCTGGGCTTGAAAAAAGCATGGAAGATATTAGAGAAACCCTTCCGGGAGAAATAAAAGAACCAAAATCTAACCAAGTCGAAATCAAAAAAGCTGTTAATGAGGTGCAATCAAAAATGGAGGCTCTCACTGCTAGGACAAATGAGGCAGAAGAGAGAATTAGTGATATGGAAGACCAAATGAT
>NW_027861904.1:0-255 GCF_054177405.1 Leptonychotes weddellii
TCTTTTTTTCTTGCTTTTTCAAGGTGATACTTGTTTAAATTTTTTATAATAAAAGCTAGACAGTCCTTTCAGATATCTGACGAGATGTTCAGAAATAGACCCTTAATTTTTCACAAGTCTGGGGGTAAATGTGCACGTGTATTAAATGCTGTGTATACACAGATACGTGGCCCTTTACATATTCATGTATAGGTATATGGACATAATTTTGTGTGAATGCTTCTGTGTTCTTTTAAGCTACTGTGTAAGTGTTTT
>NW_027861905.1:0-255 GCF_054177405.1 Leptonychotes weddellii
GGCGCCTGGGTGGCTCAGTCATTAAGCGTCTGCCTTCGGCTCAGGTCATGGTCCCCGGGTCCTGGGATTGAGCCCCACATCGGGCTCTCTGCTCTGCGGGAAGCCTGCTTCTCCCTCTCCCTCTCCCCCTGCTTTTGTTCCTGCTCTCGCTAATTCTCTCTCTGTGAAATAAATAAATAAAATCTTAAAAAAAAAAAAAAAGATTTGGGAGGCTTAATCAACAGCCACCCAGGAGCCCCTATGTTGTTCATTTCA
>NW_027861906.1:0-255 GCF_054177405.1 Leptonychotes weddellii
TTAAAAAAAAAAAAACCTTGGCACTTTATATCTTGGTCAGTAGGAAAACAGACTTCTACATGTAAGATACTGTGTAGTTTCCCATTAAATATCTCTTTAAGATACCGAAGAGATTGAGAAGAAACCCAGTAATGGCAAGAGATTGAGAAGAAACCCAGAGTAATGGCAAAATCATTAGGTAATCCCAGAATGGAGTCTCGAGTCAGAAGAAAACCTATTTCTAACTCTGATAGTAAATTTAATCTATTAACCTAC
>NW_027861907.1:0-255 GCF_054177405.1 Leptonychotes weddellii
GAATGACCTCCCATTGTACTTAGAATACATCCAAATTCCTCAAATGCCACCCACAAGACCCAGTATGATCTGACACTGACCCTTCTCTCTCCCCTTCACTCACTTAGAGAAGCCCCACTGGCCTCATCTCTACTCCTCAAACCAGGAGAGCTTTTTCTGTCTGGTGCCTTATACTTGTGGTCCCCTCTGCTCAGAATGCACTTCCCTTCTGCCCACCCTTCCTCTCTGCTGTAGGCAGGACTGGCTCCTTCTCAT
>NW_027861908.1:0-255 GCF_054177405.1 Leptonychotes weddellii
TTGCATCTGGCCCATCCTATAACCAAAAAAATGGATAGCACCTAGCAGGTCTTTTTTGGATTTTGGAAGCAACATATCCCTCATTTAGGTATGCTACTCAGGGCCATTTACCATGTGACCTGATAAACTGTTAGTCTTGAGTGGGGCCCAGAACAAGAGAAGGCTCTGCAACAGGTCTAGGCTATGGAGCATGCTGCTCGGCTGCTCAGGTCATGTGATCGAGCAGATCCCAGGGTGCTTTTAGTGTCACTGGCA
>NW_027861909.1:0-255 GCF_054177405.1 Leptonychotes weddellii
GATTCATTGTTTGTGC
This sequence comes from Leptonychotes weddellii, assembly GCF_054177405.1. Taxonomy (NCBI): domain Eukaryota; kingdom Metazoa; phylum Chordata; class Mammalia; order Carnivora; family Phocidae; genus Leptonychotes; species Leptonychotes weddellii. Next base: position 17 of record NW_027861909.1, read on the forward strand.
ATAACACCCAGTGCTCCATGCAGAATGTGCCCTCCTCAATACCCACCACCAGGCTAACCCATCCTCCCACCCCCCTCCCCTCCAGAACCCTGTTTGTTTTTCAGAGTCCATCGTCTCTCATGGTTCGTCTACCCCTCCGATTTCCCCCGCTTCATTCTTCCCCTCCCGCTACCTTCTTCTTCTCAGATCTGTACCTCTGAAACAAATAATGCAATATATGGTGTTCATATTCTTGAGTG
>NW_027861910.1:0-255 GCF_054177405.1 Leptonychotes weddellii
TCTTGGTTATATCTGCATCCATTTGTAAATCTGCAGCATAGGTCATAATCTCTGAGTCTATTTTGGGGGCTCCTCCTCCTAGTCATTCTGTTGATGGGTGTTTGAGGGAATGTATAGAGTCCAAATTATTGACCAGAACCGAAGCAAGATGCACCCGTTTTCTTGGGACCTTAGGGTTGCTGGCCTCTTGCTTACCCAGCCTGTCTCCTGCCGGAGGGGCCTGCCTCGCTGTTACTCAGGCAACCCTGTTTGGGC
>NW_027861911.1:0-1898 GCF_054177405.1 Leptonychotes weddellii
AAGATTGATAAACCCCTGGCCAGACTTATCAAAAAGAGAAGAGAAATGACCCAAATCAACAAAATCATGAATGAAAGAGGAGTGATCACAACCAACACCAAAGAATTACAAACAATTTTAAGAACATATTATGAGCAACTCTATGTCAGCAAATTAGATAATCTGGAAGAAATGATGCATTCCTAGAGATGTATCAACTACCAAAACTGGACCAGGAAGAAATAGAAAACCTGAACAGACCTATAACCACTAAGGAAATTGAAGCAGTGATCAAAAATCTCCCAACAAACAAAAGCCCAGGGCCAGATGGCTTCCCAGGGGAATTCTACCAAACGCATAAAGAAGATAATACTTATTCTTCTGAATGTTCCAAAAAATAGAAATGGAAGGAAAACTTCCAAACTTGTTTTAAGAGGCCAGCATCACCTTGATCTCAAAACGAGACAAAGACCCCATCAAAAAGGAGAATGACAGACTAATATCCTTGATGAACATGGATGCAAAAATTCTCACCCAAATACTAGCCAATAGGATCCAACAGTACAGTAAAAGGATTATTTACCACGACAAAGTGGGATTTATCCCTAGGCTGCAAGGTTGGTTCAACATCCGCAAATCAATCAATGTGATACAATATATTAATAAAAGAAAGAACAAGAACCATATGATCCTCTCAATTGGTGGAGAAAAAGCATTTGACAAAGTACAGCATCCTTTCATGATCAAAACTCTTCAGAGTATAGGGATCGAGGGTACATACCTCAATATCATAAAAGCCATCTATGAAAAACCTACAGCGAATATCATTCTCAATGGGGAAAACTGAGAGCTTTCCCCCTAAGGTCAGGAATGCGGCAGGGATGTCCACTATCACCACTGCCACTCAACATTGTATTAGAAGTCCTAGCCACAACAATCAGACAACACAAAGAAATCAAAGGCATCCAAATCGGCAAAGAAGAAGTCAAAGTCTCACTCTTTGCAGAGGATATGATACTTTATGTGGAAAACCGCAAACACTACACCCCAAAACTGCTAGAACTCATACAGGAATTCATAAAGTGACAGGATATAAAATCAATGTACAGAAATCTCTGGCATTCCTATACAGCAACAACAAGACAGAAGAAAGAGAAATTAAGGAGTTGATCCCCTCCATTTACAATTGCACCCAAAACCATAAGATACCTAGGAATAAATCTAACCAAAGAGGCAAAGGATCTGTACTCAGAAAACTATAAAATACTCATGAAAGAAATTGAGGAAGACACAAAGAAATGGAAAAACGTTCCATGCTCATGGACTGGAAGAACAAATATGGTGAAGATGTCAATGCTACCTAGAGCAATCTACATATTCAATGCAGTCCCTATCAAAATACCATCCATTTTTTTCAAAGAAATGGAAAAAATAATCCTAAAATTTGTATGGAAGCAGAAAAGACCCTGCATACCCAGATTAATGTTGAAAAAGAAAAGCAAAGCTGATGGCATCACAATTCCAGACTTCCAGCTCTATTACAAAGCTGTCATCAAGACAGTGTGGTACTGGCACAAAAACAGACATATCAATCAATGGAACAGAATAGAGAGCCCAGAAATGGACCCTCAACTCTATGGTCAACTCATCTTTGACAAAGCAGGAAAGAAACTCCAATGGAAAAAAGACAGTGTCTTCAACAAATGGTGTTGGGAAAATTGGACAGCCACATGCAGAAGAATGAAACTGGACCATTTCCTTACACCACACACACAAATAGACTCCAAATGGTTGAAAGACCTCAATGTGAGGCAGGAGTCCTTCAAAATCCCTGAGGAGAACACAGGCAGCAACCTCTTCGACCTCAGTCACAGCAACTTCTTCCTAGAAACATCGCCAAAGGCAAGGGAAGCAAGGGC
>NW_027861912.1:0-255 GCF_054177405.1 Leptonychotes weddellii
CACCAACCACATTCCTTGGTGATTCCAGTCTCTGCTGGCCCTGGAGGGTCAGCCCTTCTTCAGGGTCGGGCTCTGTCTTGTTCGCTGTTGTATCTCCTGGGGCCTGGCCTGGAGCTGGCGGTCACCACCACCGGAGCCTCCCCAGAACCCTCCCCAGAACCGCCTTCCTTCAGCACCTGCTGTGTGCCTGTGGGGGGGGGTGGTGAGCGCTCTCCAGGCACAAACGGAGTTGTGGTTAACCTTCTGTGGCTGAGG
>NW_027861913.1:0-255 GCF_054177405.1 Leptonychotes weddellii
ACCACCACCATGGTCACTACCACTGCCACCACCATGGTTACCATCACCACCATCACCACCATCACCACCACCATCACCACCATGATCACTACTGTATCTGCCACCACTGCTGTCACTGCCACTGTTACTGTCATCACCACCACCATTGTCACCACCACCACCACTGTCATCCACCATCACTGTCATCACTACCACTACAACCATCACCACTATTGTCATCACCACAACCCTGAGGACTGCCACATCATTACCACC
>NW_027861914.1:0-255 GCF_054177405.1 Leptonychotes weddellii
CAAGAATAATAGATTAGTACAATCAACAGTCATCCACTGGTCACCCTGCTGGGACGATTTCTGACATTGTGCCGTGTTTATACTATGTATCTCTCTACCTCTCTGTTTATCTATCATCTATCTATCTATCTATCTATCTATCTATCTATCATTTATCTATCATTGTTTATCTAAGAACCAGGTGCAGACAGCATGACCCTTCACCTTCAATACGGCAGTGTACAGATCCTCAGAGCATGGACATCCTTTCCCATA
>NW_027861915.1:0-255 GCF_054177405.1 Leptonychotes weddellii
GTGTGCGCACACAACCACGCACGTATATGTGTGTGAGCACACAACCACATACGCATGCATGTGCGCACACAACCACGCACGTATATGCGTGTGCGCACACAACCACGTATGCACGCGTGTGCGCACACAGCCACGTACACACGCGTGTGCACACACAACCACGCATGTATATGTGTGTGAGCACACAACCACGTATGTATGCATGTGCGCACACAACCACGCACGCATACGCGTGTGCGCACACAACCACGTATG
>NW_027861916.1:0-255 GCF_054177405.1 Leptonychotes weddellii
CTGGTGGTGGGTATTGAGGAGGGCACATTCTGCATGGAGCACTGGGTGTTATGCACAAACAATGAATCATGGAACACTTCATCTAAAACTAATGATGTAATGTATGGGGATTAACATAAGAATAAAAAAAAAAAATTCCTTTCTCATTTAGCTGAATAATGTCCCATTGTACGTAGATACCACATTCATCCCTCAGTGGACACTTGGGCTTTTTCCACCTTTTGCCTATTACGAACAATGTTGCTGTGAACTCTG
>NW_027861917.1:0-255 GCF_054177405.1 Leptonychotes weddellii
ATTATTTAGAGCTCATTTTAAATTACAAAACATCTCTCTGATATTCACACGACACATTCATCTCAATCTGTTTCCTAAGAGTCAAATATTTTATAATCTAATGCATAATTTCAAGTTTCTTGAAATTCAATAAAAACAATGTAGTAGATTTAATGATTGATTCCCCCAATATCTATCCTTATATAAATAAGGAGATATATATATGCAACAGCACATTTTGAGGAATTGAAATTAGCTCCAAGGTTGGGACTGATT
>NW_027861918.1:0-255 GCF_054177405.1 Leptonychotes weddellii
GCTTAAATGACTGAGCCACCCGCACGCCCCGTGATTTCAATCTTCTTAAATTTATTAAGACTTGTTTTGTGGCAGAACATGATCTATCCTGGAGATTTTTTTTTTTAATTTAAATCCAATTTAGTTAACATATAATGTATTTTAGTTTCAGAGGTAGAGTTTAGTGATTAATCAGTTGCATATAACACCCAGTGCTCATTACATCAAGTGCCCTCCTTAATGCCCATCACCCAGTTACCCCAACCCCCCCCCCCC
>NW_027861919.1:0-255 GCF_054177405.1 Leptonychotes weddellii
GATGTAATAATAATGCATCTGACACCAACAGCTTGTATACTTTGTTCATGGTGGCAAAAAAAAACAGAAACAAAAAACAGCAAGATCCTACTTATTAGACACCTAAATAGCTGAATTTTTTGGTTGTAATTGTTTTGATGTTATCTCCTTTCTCTAAAAGTCAAATAGATATCAAAGTCTTTTAAAATGCCAGGATGTGGTACTGTGGTCGCCACGGGTATCCCAATTTTCTCTGTGTTATTTTACAATGAAAAT
>NW_027861920.1:0-255 GCF_054177405.1 Leptonychotes weddellii
GCTCATCACTTCTGTGCAGGAAAAGTGAGACCACTGACAACCTGGCAACTTGATGCCTGATGACACTAATGCATGAAGAAGGAGATATTTTAAGAGCCAGTTTGTTAGCAAGTATGAAGCTCATCCAATGGAATAGCTAGTCAAACTGGAAAATGCAGAGTGATTCCAAAACAATCCAGGGGTTCTTTTTTTTTTTTTTTAATTGGGAACATATAAACTGTAATGTGTCTCAAAACAGTGAAAGCAAATGCACAA
>NW_027861921.1:0-255 GCF_054177405.1 Leptonychotes weddellii
TTTAGCTATCAATAGGTCAGTCTTCCCCATACTGCTTTCCCACTATAACTGTTCTGACACTCCTTAATGGAATAATTTTACAGTTTTCACATATATTATTTGTAAGTTACTTATATGAGATCTCTGCATTCATATATCTGTGTGCCTGCTATTACTAAAATAGTCTCAAGGGAATATCTTTAATTCATTAAAAGCATCATAGAAGGGGGCACCTGGGTGGCTCAGTTAGTTAAGCGACCAACTCTTGATTTCGGC
>NW_027861922.1:0-1898 GCF_054177405.1 Leptonychotes weddellii
TGGAGAATTTGGGAGATTTCCTGGCATGCTCTCAATCCCTTCATAGAGGAAAACATTAAAATTGTCTTCACAGTAAGCTACTCTAGTTTGTGTTGTTATTGTTCTTGAGATTCCTATATTTTAGCTGAAATAACCAGTGATTCTTTGAAAGCATGCTTTGTATTGGACTCACTGTATCTTGTGAAAAATATTTGTTGTAAGATAAACCAATTTAATTCACATCACTTAAAATTCTATAAGTTTTTTTTTCCTAAAGTCAAGACCGTGGTTCAGATAGGACTCTAGAAGCAGAAGTGTTCATTTGCAATTATATTTACTCTAGCAATGAAATTAATCATTTTGCTTTCATCCACTTCTGTACACTGTGAACAAAAATAGTAATGAGACCATGAGGATGTATAGGAAGAATGCTGCCAAAAATATACTGTCAGTTCAGAGTTCATTGAGATAGGGGCCTTCTGAATCATCTTGTGTGCTTTCTGGAGAGGGAAAACTGATTTTATGCCAGTGGATGCTTCATATATCAATTGAGATAGGGAAAATAGCACAGAAACACATTTCCAAAAGTATGGCTACTGCAAAGTCTTAGAACATTAATTTTCTGTCAAGAGCACTAATGTGCTAATCTAGCCAAACACGATCTGCTGGAAGTACAGGATCAGGAAATATGATGTGTGATGTCACCTTTTTAAAAGTACATACTGCACTCAAAAGAAGTCTGAATTATTTCAAAGCTAGTCCACTACATTCATCTTTCCACACAAATCCTTGCTGTCTATGCCTTCATCATACTCTATCTTAAATAGATTATCTGTACTTTATCAATTTTTACTGATCTATTGATATGAATTATAATGTCTCATTCTGATTTATATATATGCTATCTATCGATCTATCGACTTCAGATTGGAACCTCTTTAATCTCACACCTTGACCAAACAAGGTACCCATATGAGTTCTGTATTTGGTGAAACCAATCACATCTAAAAGATTAAGCCCTTTTTTTCTTACACTCTCATTTTAAGTAATCACTGACAGAAATTATCTTCATGTTAGTAACACCTAGTCTTCCAAAATTTCTTCCTTTGGAAGAGAAGTCTACTCCTAAAGGGAAAAAAAACCCCCACAAGTCTAGAATTCAGGAGAGTTTTATGTTGTTGTCTGATTAAATGAAATCTTTATTAAGATCTAATTCACATGCCATAAATTCACCATTTTAAAGTACACAATCCAATGTTATTGTAATTGCCATTTGTTTATGTAGAATTTCCCAAATTAATTGTGTTAAGTCTGTTTTCTTTGTTGTGTGCAAGCACTGAACTCTCTGCTTGTCTGCTTGATTAGCTTTGTTGTCAGGTAATGACTTGGATGGAGATTTCCTTAACTGCTTTTTTTTTTTATTATTATGTTATGTTAATCACCATACATTACATCATTAGTTTTTGATGTAGTGTTCCATGATTCATTGTTTGCGTATAACACCCAGTACTGCTGGATCCTATTGGTTAGTATTTTGGTGAGAATTTTTGCATCCATGTTCATCAGGGATATTAGTCTAATTCTCCTTTTTGATAGGGTCTTTGTCTGGTTTTGGGGTCAAGGTAATGGTGGCCTCATAAAACGAGTTTGGAAGTTTTCCTTCCATTTCTATTTTTTGGAACAGTTTCAGAAGGATAGGTATTAATTCTTCTTGAAATGTTTGGTAGAATTCCCCTGGGAAGGCATCTGGCCCTGGGCTTTTGTTTTTTGGGAGATTTTTGATGACTGCTTCAATTTCCTTAGTGGTTATAGGTCTGTTCAGGTTTTCTATTTCTTCCTGGTTCAGTTTTGGTAGTTGATACATCTCTAGGAATGCATCCATTTCTTCCAGATTATCTAATTTGCTGGCATAGAGTTGC
>NW_027861923.1:0-255 GCF_054177405.1 Leptonychotes weddellii
GGAAATGAGACATAAAGGGAGGTTTGACCAAAAGGTCCTCCCTCCCTCATTCATTTGATCCTTCATTCACTCACCGAATTCATTTCACATCTATCGAGCTCCTTCCAGGGACCGACCACTGTGCTGGCCCCAGGGAAACAAAAGAGAATTAGGCAGACACAGCCCCCAACCTCGGGGAGCTCATGGTCTAGTCCGGGGACGCAGACAAAAGAGAAGGCGGTGAATAAATCAGCAAACAAGACAATTTCAGAAAAC
>NW_027861924.1:0-255 GCF_054177405.1 Leptonychotes weddellii
TATAGATCAATGACTGTAGCTTCTTCTTCTCCAATCTTCTATCAATTTTACTAAATTACAATGAATGTTCATGACCTCAGGGCAAAGAAAAATTTGAAGTGACAAATGTTTAGTAGTTATATGTATCCTTCTGCCTCTTCCAAGTATACCTCCTCTCATAGAAAAGCATTCAAATGTGGGCCTGATGGGGGGGCGGAGCAAGATGGCGGAGGAGTAGGAGACCTGGATTTCGTCTCCTCTCAGGAATTCAACTGG
>NW_027861925.1:0-255 GCF_054177405.1 Leptonychotes weddellii
TAAAAACAAGGATTGATTTACAAATGGACCTAGGTATGAGATATCAAAAAGCATACTATGAAGACCTACACATGTTGTTTTAAATTAGCTTCCAGTTTGGCTGTAAGCTTCATGGTACAAATGCAAGACCTACAATTTGGTCTCATGTAATTGACTGTATCCATGAGGTAAGAAGCATGCTTACTCCTGAAGGAGGTGGTGGTCAGGAGCTGACTCACACCAGCTCAACCACTGCATAGGATTCCGTTATAAGCA
>NW_027861926.1:0-255 GCF_054177405.1 Leptonychotes weddellii
CTGAAGAAAAGGTCAACTTTTTGAGCTTGAGGGCGCATCTGCATGGGATCGGTCTCTCGCTGCGTCTCTCCCTGTCTCCCCCTCACGCGACAGGCCCGTTGGAAGGGGGGCCGGACATTCCACTAGCCACGGAGTCAGAATGGAGCCTTGGAGCCGACGCTTGGCGAAAGCGGGTTTCTCCAGGGCAGGGCAGGGCATCACCCCTCCAAACCCCCCCAGCACGTAGCCCCACCCTGAAATGTTGGGGCGGGGTGG
>NW_027861927.1:0-255 GCF_054177405.1 Leptonychotes weddellii
TTTTTCACTTATTATTTTTGTTACTTAAATGTTGATAGGTATAGACTTCCAAGGTACTGGGTTAAGTACATTTAGTAAGTTACAGAAAAGTACATAAACTGTAACCTAAATTATGACAATGGATATTAGGTTCTGTGTGGTAAAGGGCTGACTCAATAGGCCTGGGTTGCCCAAGCCCTGCACACTCCAAGGAAAGGCCGGTCTTCAGGAGAACCAGCCCTTGACTTGGTCCTGGGAGATAAGCTCTGAACCACT
>NW_027861928.1:0-255 GCF_054177405.1 Leptonychotes weddellii
TCCTGCCCATAACACGCCAGTCCTGGGGGGAGGGATGCGAGGCTCGGCCGCAGGGGGAGAGAGCACCAGCGACGTGGGAGGAACGGCCCAGAAGCCCTTCACAGTCATAGAGCTCTAGAGCTCAGACACTGGCCTGGAGTCAGCAAAGGATGCAGCCAGAGAACCCGCACGCCCCGTGGGGTGGGGGGCCGGGACACAGTGGGGTCCCCGGCAGCCAATGCCAAGGACACTGTGTTACCTACTTGGAGCCCAGCC
>NW_027861929.1:0-255 GCF_054177405.1 Leptonychotes weddellii
ATGTTTTTAAAAATCATCTGGGAAGTCAGAGGATCCCAGGATGGAATGCAGAATGTGGCAAAAGAATCTAACTGTAATGTAAATGTATGAAATAACCTCATGGAAGGGGGTAGAGAGAGAAAAAGGGCTAACCTAAGTAACTTTGTTAATGAGGAGAGAAAAAGAGGCAGATCCCTAAGAGAAGACAGTCTATAAAATACCTAGTCGGTATGCCTCAGAAACTGTCAGGTCATCAAACAGGGAAAGCATGAGAGA
>NW_027861930.1:0-255 GCF_054177405.1 Leptonychotes weddellii
TTGCATCTGGCCCATCCTATAACCAAAAAAATGGATAGCACCTAGCAGGTCTTTTTTGGATTTTGGAAGCAACATATCCCTCATTTAGGTATGCTACTCAGGGCCATTTACCATGTGACCTGATAAACTGTTAGTCTTGAGTGGGGCCCAGAACAAGAGAAGGCTCTGCAACAGGTCTAGGCTATGGAGCATGCTGCTCAGCTGCTCAGGTCATGTGATCGAGCAGATCCCAGGGTGCTTTTAGTGTCACTGGCA
>NW_027861931.1:0-255 GCF_054177405.1 Leptonychotes weddellii
TTTAGCTATCAATAGGTCAGTCTTCCCCATACTGCTTTCCCACTATAACTGTTCTGACACTCCTTAATGGAATAATTTTACAGTTTTCACATATATTATTTGTAAGTTACTTATATGAGATCTCTGCATTCATATATCTGTGTGCCTGCTATTACTAAAATAGTCTCAAGGGAATATCTTTAATTCATTAAAAGCATCACAGAAGGGGGCACCTGGGTGGCTCAGTTAGTTAAGCGACCAACTCTTGATTTTGGC
>NW_027861932.1:0-255 GCF_054177405.1 Leptonychotes weddellii
AAGATACAGTGCAGGTATAAACATGAAGTAATAGCTGATGAACCTTTTGCAAAACATCAACACTTCAAAGACATTTTAACAATATTGTTAGCTCAAAATAACTGGAATCAAAGGTGTAATCAATAATACATCCTGTAAAGTTTGTAAACTTAGAAATCATGAATTTGGATAAGAACCCAGAATCAGGAAGCACGTGGGTTAAGCGTCTGCCTTTGGCCTAGGTCGTGATCTTGAGGTCCTGGGATCGAGCCCCGT
>NW_027861933.1:0-1898 GCF_054177405.1 Leptonychotes weddellii
CCCTCTCTGGTTTAATTCAAGAGTAGAAATTCTGTCAATGTAATTCACTATACCGTTAAATTAAAGAGGGGAAAATATATGATTATAGCAATAGATGCTGAAAGCATAGGACAAAATGCAAACTCATTCCTAATAAAAACTCCTTAAAAAATAAATTACTTACACATGTTAAAGACTGCCCAAAATCAATAGCGAACACACTACATGGTGAAATACCTGTAATCATTTCCATTAGATCATAAGAAAAGAGAAAGAATGTATCTTTATGGCTAATTCAAAATTATTTTAGACTTCCAAGACAAAGCTTCAACACAACAAATAGAAATAATTACTATCAATTTGCAAGAGTAAGCTGACTTGTCTATATTTGCAAATGAATAAAGGACTTAAATGGCTTTTTTTTTTTGATGAAACAAAATATATTTTATTTTAATTATAGTAGCAAAAGGCAGCCCAGGAAGGTCGTGGAGTTGCACTGAAATATTACAATAAAATCCAGGAAAACTTTTATGCATGTAAGCCATATTCTCCAGAAGTCAAAGACTCCAGAATCCTCAAAATAATCAAAGAACAAACCTGGACACCAAAATCAAAACACTTCCCATGTTGGAAAATGACATAAAGTTAAATACCGATGATTTAGAAAAAAATTTTGTAAGTATGAGGAAGTGTGTTTTACTTAATTTCCTACCATACGTATTTAAGAAAAAGACCAGTAATCCAATAGAATAACTGAAGCAATTCAACAAACTATTTACAGAAGAGGAATTAAAATGGAAAATGAGCAAATAAAAAAGATGTTTAATCACACAAGTAGTCAGAAATATGCAAATTACAACTGTAGTGGGATACCACTTTTTAAGACATTAAATTGGCCTACAATTTAAAAAAATGATAATGTCTAGTGTTGGCAGAATATTAATTGCTACAATCTTTGGGAATTAATCTGGCAAAACTGATTAAAATTAAAGGTACTATGACTTATGCTTTGGGATTTATCCCATAAAAATTGATGCGTGTGTTTGGAGTGCGTTGCAGCACTGACTTCCGTAGTAGAAACTCACTGTACGTTTATCAATGGAAGGACTATGGAATATTATGTGGCTATTTGAAAGAATGTGTTTGAGCTATGTCTGTTGTCCTGGTGAGACAAGACGCACTTCTTGTATTGTTCAATGGAAAAATCAAGCTGTAAATTAAAGTATAGAGTATGATTCCATTTTTAAATTAAAAAAAAATCCTACATATGTACTCATCTGCTTCTAGGAATGAAAAAAAATTGTGAAAAGACCTACCTATTAGGCTGTGTGTTTGCTGCTATGTGATGTTTTCCCATTTTAAACCTTCCTTTACATTATATTTTTTTTCTTTTTGAAAAGCAAAATATTCTTGCTTTAGCAAATGAAACAATGTAAAATAAAGATAGACAAAGAAAACACTAACGATTCTCCTGTTCCAGGTCTCTATTCCCTTTCTCCAACTCCACGCCTTGTGATAACAAATGTTAACAGCCCAGGGTGTATTTTTTCTCATCTTTACTCTTGTTTAAACAAATATGAATATATATAAGCATCTGTACATACATAATGGTTTGCTTATTTCTACTGAATTAGAATCATGCTGCACATATTACTTGGTGACTTGATCTTTTTACCAAGCAATATATCAGGGATATTCCCAATATACAAGCATGAGTATTTGTGTGTGTGTGTGTGTGTGTGTGTGTGTGTGTGTGTGTGTGTGTGTGTGTCTGTTTCTTTTTTCTCCCGCTGATTTAAGTCATATACAATTTTAGTTGAGGGTGTATAACACTAATGTTGGGATAAATATTGGGAGGTTTTGATCTTTTTTGATATTGGTTTGGCTTGATTTTGTGTTTTTGTTTTCGTTATTGCATT
>NW_027861934.1:0-255 GCF_054177405.1 Leptonychotes weddellii
TATAGATCAATGACTGTAGCTTCTTCTTCTCCAATCTTCTATCAATTTTACTAAATTACAATGAATGTTCATGACCTCAGGGCAAAGAAAAATTTGAAGTGACAAATGTTTAGTAGTTATATGTATCCTTCTGCCTCTTCCAAGTATACCTCCTCTCATAGAAAAGCGTTCAAATGTGGGCCTGATGGGGGGGCGGAGCAAGATGGCGGAGGAGTAGGAGACCTGGATTTCGTCTCCTCTCAGGAATTCAACTGG
>NW_027861935.1:0-255 GCF_054177405.1 Leptonychotes weddellii
TTAAGGACTCCAGAGCCTAAGGGATTCTTTTCCCCCAAAGATGAAAGACAGGGTCGTCTGATTCCTATTACCATGCCATGTGTTCAACTCTTTGTAGAAGAGAACACTGCTTTTAGAAGGAATAAGCAAGAATTGTAAACCAAAAAATGGTTCAAATGGTAAATTTTATGTTATAAATATTTTACCACAATAAAAAAAACAGGGAAAAATGAGTAAGCAAGTAAACAAGGGTTAATAAATGTTGGTTAGGCATGT
>NW_027861936.1:0-255 GCF_054177405.1 Leptonychotes weddellii
GCTCTCTCTCAAATAAAATCTTAAAAAAAATCATCATCATCATATAGCTGGCTCAATGGATGGCTGAAAGGCCAGAATGTTTGAGAAAGACTCTCTCTAGTTAGTTACAATAACCAAGAACAGATTCATCAGGACTTTGAATACCTTATTGAATCTTTTCCCAATCTAAAGATTCCCAATCTATTCCTAAGAAAGCCTTTGGAATAGTTTCACAGTCTTTTTCCCAGTTTAAGGGTTGTCCACTTGGAGAAATCT
>NW_027861937.1:0-255 GCF_054177405.1 Leptonychotes weddellii
TCCTGCCCATAACACGCCAGTCCTGGGGGGAGGGATGCGAGGCTCGGCCGCAGGGGGAGAGAGCACCAGCGACGTGGGAGGAACGGCCCAGAAGCCCTTCACAGTCATAGAGCTCTAGAGCTCAGACACTGGCCTGGAGTCAGCAAAGGATGCAGCCAGAGAACCCGCACGCCCCGTGGGGTGGGGGGCCGGGACACAGCGGGGTCCCCGGCAGCCAATGCCAAGGACACTGTGTTACCTACTTGGAGCCCAGCC
>NW_027861938.1:0-255 GCF_054177405.1 Leptonychotes weddellii
CAAATTATTTTCTTTCTTTCTTTCTTTCTTTCTTTCTTTCTTTCTTTCTTTCTTTCTTTCTTTCTTTTTCTCTTACTCAAGGAAGTCTGTCAAAACACTAGATGAACATAAGCAAAGGGAATAGAGACTTTGGTCAGCATAAACAACAAGTAATACTATTTTTGTAAAAATATTTTGGAAAAGTCAGTAAACAGATGATGGCAGCCTTCAACCATCAAGAACCTGAGGAAGGTGGAAAATCTGATTTCTAGAGTT
>NW_027861939.1:0-255 GCF_054177405.1 Leptonychotes weddellii
TTTATTTATGAGAGAGAGAGAGCACACAAGCAGGGGGAGGGAGAAGCAGACTCCATACTGAGCAGGGAGCCCGATGCAGGGCTCGATCCCAGGACCCTGGGATCATGACCTGAGCGGAAGGCAGACACTTAACCGACTGGGCCATCCAGGAGCCCCCATTTTCTATATTTTTAATGACTTCAAAGTGTTCATTGTATGATATCCCATTGTTGGATATTGTTCCCATTTTTTATTGCTATAAACAACATCACTTTT
>NW_027861940.1:0-255 GCF_054177405.1 Leptonychotes weddellii
TTGACCACAGGCCATTTATTTTATATATTTATTATTTCTCATGCAGTTACTCAAACCTACAAATTTCCCTCAAAGCACTGCTGTAGCTGCATCCAGCAAAATTTGTTATATTGTCTTTTTTTAAAAAAAAAAACATTTTATTTATTTGAGAGAGGGAGAGAATGAGGGGTGGGAAGGGACAGAGGGAGAAGCAGACTCCCTGCTGAGCAGGAAGCCCGATGCAGGGCTCGATCCCAGGACCCTGGGATCATGACC
>NW_027861941.1:0-255 GCF_054177405.1 Leptonychotes weddellii
TCTGCATGGAGCACTGGGTGTTATGCACAAACAATGAATCATGGAACACTACATCTAAAACTAATGATGTAATGTATGGGGATTAACATAATAAAAAAATTTAAAAAATTAAAAAAATAAATCTAAGAGTGGAAAAGGTTGTTAGGTAACTTAAATTTTAAAGATTCTTACAAGTAACATATTAGTTTGCTTTTAAAGAACCTAGAAAATGAAAATAGCATCAAAATTCATTTGACTTTGAATAGGATTTTTATA
>NW_027861942.1:0-255 GCF_054177405.1 Leptonychotes weddellii
AACCTAATATCCTCAAGATTCATCCATGTTATAGCACACTGTATGGAATTTTCCTTAGATTGTTTCCATGTTTTAACTGCTGTGGATAATGCAGCTGTGAATGTGGGTGTACAAATGTCTCTTCAAAACCCTGCTTTCAGTTCTTCTGGGTGTATACCCAGAAGTGGAATTGCTGGGTCATATGGCAATTCTATTTTTATTTTTTAACTTTTCAAGGAGCATCCATACTGTTTTTTACAGTGGCTGCACTGTAAA
>NW_027861943.1:0-255 GCF_054177405.1 Leptonychotes weddellii
AAGTCTTGGTGGGGTTTAGCAAATGTGACTCCATCTGAGGCCCGTTGTTTTTTTTTTCAATATATTATGCATGAATTGGAAAAACATATCTAAAGCAATGTACACAATCCCACAAAGATTCATTAAAATGTCTTTTATAGGGTGTTTGGGTGGCTCAGTTGGTTAAGCGACTGCCTTCAGCTCAGGTCATGATCCCAGGATCCTGGGATCGAGTCCCACATCGGGCTCGCCCTGCTCTTCGGGGAGCCTGCTTCT
>NW_027861944.1:0-1898 GCF_054177405.1 Leptonychotes weddellii
AAAAAAAAAAAAAAAGAACTATGTGCCCAGCACACAAACAAGTGACTAAACCTGAAAGAATGAAGCTTAAGCTTTGTACTGAAATGTGTATAGGCAAAGTAAAATTTAATTTGGACCAAGTTGCAGACTGCATATTAATGAAACTCGGAACCTTACAGAAATTACTAGAAGCACAGCGCAGGCTAGTTAAATGTTAACTTGTAAACGAGCCGGTCTCTCCCTTTTTCACATGGGTTTTCATAAATGGGTGGTCTTGGCTGAGAAGCCCAGTCACAAAGCTCCTTTCGAAACTGCCTGATGGCTAATACAAAGAAGGCAGATTCTCCTGTCTTCGCAATGTGTTATTCATGCTCATTCATTATTTGGTAGCTCGGGAGCAGGTGCTGGGTAGAACATATCAACCTAATACCCTCATTACTGCACTGCCGTTTTGTTTTTGAGGCTCAAGTGGCCCTTCTGCTGTGGGAGTTAGAAAAAAAGAACATTTGCAAGGCTTATGATCTACTGAAGAGAAGACTGACCAAAACAAAAAGAAAGGGCATTTTCTTAACTGCTCCACAGAAAATGGTGGCCTGAAACCAAATTCTTGATCCCACTGCAACAATAAATATTATCAGTATACTGAAAAGAAGAAAGCCAACATCAGGTGGAATGTACACAGTACAAGTAATCAGTTAATCTATCATTTTTTTGGATCTGTAGTTTTCTCATACTGGACATGCTGCTTTGGTATATTGAAAAAGATTGAACTTCCCTTATAGATGCTTAAAAGCAAAACAAAACAACTTGGACCAGAGAAATGTTATAAAAAAGCCACAGATATTTGAAGTATCTTGCCAAATCTGAAACACAAAAGATAGTCTCTGGACAACATAAAATAGTTTACCATATACTAAAGCCAATGGATTTGATTTATTGAATATTCTCTTGGGTTACCCTAATTTTACAGGCAATTTTAACAAGTGTTTTTTTTAAGATTTTATTTATTTATTTGGCAGAGAGAGAGATAGCAAGAGCAGGAACACAAGCAGGGGGGGCGGGAGAGGGAGAAGCACGCTTCCTGCTGAGCAGGGAGCCCGATGTGGGGCTCGATCCCAGGACCCTGGGATCATGACCTGAGCCGAAGGCAGACGCTTAACGACTGAGCTACCCAGGCGCCCCTTTAACACGTTTTTTTTTTTTTAAATTCTGGTCTCCCATCCCATAATATATTCGAAGCAGCCTATCAAGAGTGAGGACAGAAGCTGTTCTGAGTAGCACCTGCTACATGGGAAGAGTGAAGTCTTAGCAGCTAAGCAAACTGTACAAACATATTGGATTAGTTTGCTAGGGCTCCTGTAACAGAGTACTACCAACTGAGGGGCTTAGAAAACCCCAGAAACATGTTATCTCCCAGTTCTGGAAAGTACAAGTCCAAAGTCAAGATTTTAGCGGGGCCATGCTCCCTCTGAAACCTCTATGTGAGAGCCCTTCCTTGCTTCTCCCTAGCTTCTGTTGGTTTGTTGGCAATCTTGGGCCTTCCGTGAGCTGCAGACGCACCACTCCAGTCCTCCATTTTGACATGGCATTCTCCCTGTGTCCTTCACATCATCCTTCCTCTGTGCCCAAATATCCTCTTTTTTTTTAAATTTTTTTACGTTTTTTTTTTTATTCTTATGTTAATCCCCATACATTACATCATTAGTTCTAGATGAAGTGTTCCATGATTCATTGTCTGTGCATAACACCCAGTGCTCCATGCAGAACGTGCCCTCCTCAATACCCACCACCAGGCCAACCCATCCTCCCACCCCCCTCCCCTCTAGAACCCTCAGTTTGCCTTTCAGAGTCCATCGTCTCCCATGGTTCATCCACCTCTCCGATTTCCCCCGCTTCATTCTTCCCCTCCCGCTACCTTC
>NW_027861945.1:0-255 GCF_054177405.1 Leptonychotes weddellii
TTTCCTCTACTCAGAGTTTTCATTCAGGTGAAATCACAGTAAAATATCAGGGGTCACCCTAAGGAGAAAGATGCAAAGGCATTTGTCTGCAGAGGGCATGATGCAGTGAGGGATGTGTGTTCAAGTGAAGACGAGTTACTATCTCCCTGATGTATTGACTGTATACATATATGCGTGAGCTCCTCTGGTGGTGTTTGGCACAAAATGGTGAATTCCCCTAGTTTGTTAGGATATAGAAGCCATTCTAATCATATA
>NW_027861946.1:0-255 GCF_054177405.1 Leptonychotes weddellii
CCAAAGCAAGCCTAAAAAACCTGGAAGTGGAAAACTTTGTTCCTGCAGCGAGGTATTGGTGTAGGAACTAGACCCCACGTTCCATGGTTCTTGGGTCTCAAAGACTGATAATTTCTCACCTCCAAATACATTCTCTTTCATATGCAAACAGTTTGAAGATCAGAACTATGTTTTAACAAGGCCACCAGATTAAAAGATTTTACTTACTCGGTCACACTCTTCTTTGAATGAATTTTCCCCCTACATTTATGGGTT
>NW_027861947.1:0-255 GCF_054177405.1 Leptonychotes weddellii
CATTATTTACAGTCTGTATTTCTTAGATCTAGTGATTTTCTCCCAAAGAGCGCAGCATATGGAAAACTAAGTTTTTTGGGTATTAAGAATTGTTTTAATTGGAGAGACTGAGCTTAGAAGGAGATTTAAGAGAAGCTGAGATTGAATAAATAAAACTGTTGTTTTCCCTCTGGAGTCAGTCTTGGTTTGATTGTGCTTTAATCCCTGAATGGGCTTAGGTGGATCGCCTACATCTCAAAGTCTTAGTAGTCTCAC
>NW_027861948.1:0-255 GCF_054177405.1 Leptonychotes weddellii
CGGGGGCGGGGCTTGACGAGGCGGTGGGGCGGGGCTTGGGGCGGGCCGCGGGGCGGGGCCGGCGCGCGGGGCGGGGCTTGGCGGGGCCGGCTGGGGGCGGGGCCCGCGAGGCTCCGCTTGCGGACTCCAGTGCCCCCGGCGCTCGCGCGGTTTCCTTTCTTCTCGGAAGCGGCCGTTCTGCAGTCGCGGAGCAAGGCGGACGCCGGGCCTCTCGGGACCGCGGGCGTGCTGGGCTTCGCTGGGCCCGGAAGGAAG
>NW_027861949.1:0-255 GCF_054177405.1 Leptonychotes weddellii
TGAACTCTAGATCCAACATTGTACTAATGTCCGCATTGAGTAGGTCCCTGGCAGTCGGTTGAAAAAGGGAAAACGAAAAATTCAAAAAAAAGAAAAGAAAAAAGAAAATTAAAAAATTAACTTTGAAAGACTAAAGAATCATGGGAAAAAAAGCCATGGATTCTATGTGCAGTATTCCTCTAGCTCTGGAGTTCTGTCGTTCTCATTGATCAGTAAACTTGGTCTTGGCTGGCTGTTGTTGCTGATCTGGGGGAG
>NW_027861950.1:0-255 GCF_054177405.1 Leptonychotes weddellii
AAGAAAAGCAATTTGATCATGTAGGTTTTTTTTTTCTCCCCTTGACTACATTAAATGCTATTTATTGTCTACTAACATTTGTTAATATTAAAAGGAAAGGATTCTGATTCATGAAACCTACAGTCTAATAAATTGCTATTCTGGAAAATAAGCAATATAAGAAAATTTCTCAGATAAAAACATGGTGTGAAAAGTACATTGTTTATGTGCCACTGCAGGGGGAGGAAGCTATTTGAAGTCATACACGAGTAAACT